>NC_134363.1:17407589-17442589 GCF_048569485.1 Anomaloglossus baeobatrachus
TAATTATATCTAATGCATATTCACTGCTTTCACTTTCCACCGGTGTCTCTGATTGGCTGCTGTTGAACCCACACTCGCACGCTGAAATGCATCAAGATCTAAAGCCTGCTTTACACGTTGCAATTTCGCATACGATTTTGTATGCGATTTGCAACACCCCCTATTTGTTGAACGTGCCGCACATATGAGTAACCCCCGTCACACGTACTTACCTTCCATACGACCTCGATGTGGGCGGCGAACGTCCACTTCCTGGAGTGGGAGGGACGTTCGGCGTCACATCGACTTCACGCAGCAGCCGGCCAATAGAAGCGGAGGGGCGGAGCTGAGCGGGACGTAAACATCCCGCCCACCTCCTTCCTTCCGCATTACCGGACGGGAGCTGCAGGACGCAGGTAAGATCTGTTCATCGTTCCCGGGGTGTCACATACTGCGATGTGTGCTACCCCGGGTACGATGAACAATCTGACATACAATTCTAGAGACAGGTACGATGTGTATGCGATTAACGTTTTAACGTTCAATCGCAATCGCACATTCCTGTCACACACTGCAACGTACCTTACGATGCCGGATGTGCGTCACTTACGACGTGACCCCGCCGACACATTGTAAGATATATTGCAGCGTGTAAAGCAGGCTTTAGACAACTTCAAAATACAAATTTGGAATTATTCTAAATTAGTAATGAGTAAGCACTACTATGCTCATGTGCTCGATACTTATTAAGAGGAGTTAAAAGGGTGCGACTCGAGCACCGGAAGATAATCGACGTCAATGGAGATTGCAAACATCTTTCAGGGAGATTTCTTGAAAAAATGTCCAAGTCCCCCATTAATTTCCATAATATTTATGTGTCTCGAGTCATGTCCAATCGAGTTCCAATTGCTTTTATTGAGTAATAAGCACCTGAACATTGCAGTGCTCGCTAATGTCTTAAGGGTGCTTTACACGCTGTGACATTGCTAGCGATCTCATTAGCGATGTGACACGCCAGATCGCAGATAAGATTTGCAGAGATCGCACATAGGTCATTTTTGTAGCGCTGGTCACATGCGCGATCTTGGCAAATCGTATGTGCGATCTGGCGTGATACATCACTAACGAGATCACTAGCGATGTTGCAGTTTGTAAAGCACCCTTTAGTCAGTAGAAATGAGCAATCCTGATCGGCAAAGATTGGAAAATGTTAAAATCGTTCGATCTTTGGTGAGTTCGGATCAGGATTGGACATCCGAGGATTTACCGCAAAAGTCAGTGATATTGCCAAAGATTGGTTTATGATAGGATGCAAAAAACATCCTCTCCCTGCGCATCGCAGCCATGTCAAGTATTGAAATTGCTGTGATTGGCCACTGTAAAAAGAAAAAAGGAAGCAAAAGAGTTAAAAAGAGTTAAAGCAGTACTTACTCCATCCCCACTGCTGCAGCGCTACTTTTGGGTCCGACAATTATATCTAATGCATATTCACTGCTTTACCCGGAGTCTGTGATTGGCTGCCATTGTATCACGCCTTCACCCTGTGAGATAGAGTGTTTTTGGTTGGAATCACACACTTGATGACTTGATGTCTTTGTCTGTGTCTGTGTCCATAGAATGGTGATGAATAAAAATAAATAAATAAATAAAACAATGGGCGTAGGGTCTCCTGTATTCAAACCAGCACAGTTAAAGCCCATGGCTACAGGCTGCAGCCCCCAGCCATGCGCTTATCTTGGCTGTGTATAAAAACAAGAGGAACCGCATGCTGCTTTTTTAAATTATTTAAATACATAATTTAAAAAAAAAATTGGTGTGCTGTTCCCCCAAATTTTGATTCCCAGCCAAGATAAAGCTTGACTCCTGGGGGCAGATATGCTTAGGCTGGGAGACCCATGCTTATTGGGAGCCCCCCAGCCTAAAAATACCAGCCTGCAGCAACCTAGGATTGCTGCATCCAATAGATGAATCATTCCCAGCACTTTACCCCACTCTTTCCGATTGCCCTGGTGTGGCGGTTATCGAGGTAAAATAAAAGGTTAATGTCAGCCCACAGCTGCCACTAAACCTGTACCCTGAGGGGGAGTAAGAGGAGATGGGGGCCCAGGTCCAAATTTTGCATTAGGCCCTTTGAACTCTACCAGTAGTTACGCCACTGGCAGGCAAATTATTAACAATGCTGTAAGGAAGTGGTTGGGCAATGTGTGGATAGAATGGCTTGCCCCTCCCCCTGAATCATGCTTGGTATGTGGTTGTCAAAGACTGAAAGCTGAAATTAAGGGGTTATTAACAACGTACAGAACTGAACTCAGTGCAACACAGCCATCACCTGCTGCGAAACATGTAGGCTCAGCACTTGAGCCTGCTTTAAAGAGTATACACCATACATGGGGTACTCTTACATTAAAACATTTTTTGGGAAAATCCAAAAATGAGCACATGTAGATGAGAAATTTTAATGTTTGTTGTTTTTGTTTCTACAGGTGGCAAAGATAAGAAATATTCTATGAAAGGTTGTATTAATCCTGATTCCTGCAAATTCAGCTTTGACACTGACGTCGGGGTTGTTGTAAAAGAGAAGAGATACGCAAAGTGTTACGATCCATAAAAATCCAATCAATCATCTTTAACGAATGAACCAATTAATTTTTCACCTTCTAATGATTTTCTCTTAACCTTCTTTAATCAGAAATTACATAGAAGGATACAATGTGCAATGTTTTCTACTGAATCATATAGTATAATTTTTTCTTGGCTTTGCATTTGCATTTTTCATCTGTCATGTTAAAGTACCACACTATATGTATGTAATACTGGATGTATAGTGTATCAGCACCCATATATTTCTGGTCATCGATCAATATGAAGATATCTAAGCTTACGGACGCTCTTATAGTAAAAGATAAAAAAATAATAGCTTTAGAAATTAGGATGTGATTATCTGAACTTTTTAATAAAGATTCATGAAGCAATGTGTTGTATACATTTTTTATAGAAGAAAAGAGTAGCTTCTGAAGAATCAGAATGTTTCTAACCCCTTGATGACCGAGGACATACCGGTACATTCTAAATCACAAGGGGGTAATTACCGCCGGCTGCTGTGGTGAGCCGGCGGCGATCCTTGCTCATGTCTGCTGATTTGAACAGCAGACATGTGCGGCTATCAGGCACAGGTGGATCAGCAATAAACCCACGCTTGTTAACCCCTTAGTTCTCTCTGTCAAAATGTGACAATGTGAATTAAATGGCCGCGGCAGGGAAATTGACTTTCCCAGCCGCCATCAGTTGCCCCGTGATGTGATCAACGGGAGCCAATGGTTGCCATGGTAGCAACGGGTCATTTGATCCTGTCCCATGGTAACGACTGGTCAGAGTGTCCGCAAGTGTGCAGCTCTGATCAACAGAAGTGAATCAGTGATCGGTCTGCTAATCCATATAGTCTACTAGGGGGACTGGTAAAATAAATCAAAGTAAAAAAATAAAAAAAAAAATAAAAAAATAAAAACCTAAAAGTGCAAATCACCCCCATTTGCCCCATTGAAAATTAATCAGTTATAAAAATAAAAAAAATATGCACACATTTGGTATCAACGCATTCAGAAATGCCCAATCTATCAAAATAAAAAATCAGTTAATCTGAATCGGTAAATGGAGTAGTGGCAAAAAAAAAAAATCAAAATGCCATAATTACGTTTTTTTGGTTGTTTCAAATTTCATGCAAAATGCAGTAAAAGGCGATCACAATTACACTGTCAAATGATACCATTAAAAATGTCTGTTTGAGACAAAAAAATAAGCCATCAGTGAGTCCTATATTACAAAAAAAGAGTGCCACGGGTTGCGGAATATAGCACAAAAAGAGCACCACTTTTTTTTGGACAAATTTCTGAATTTATTTTAACCTATAAGTAAAAACCTAAAAGTTCAAATCACCCCCCTTTTGCCCCATTTAAAATTAAAAAGTAAAATAGATTTGGTATCTCCACATTCAGAAATGCCGATCTATCAAAAATATAAAATCAAGTAATCTGATCGGTAAACGGTGTAGCGGCAAAAAAATTCCTAAATGCCAAAATTACATTTTTTGCTCGCTGCAAATTTTGCGCAAAATGCAATAACAGGCAATGAAAAGGTTGCATCTGCGCAAAAATGGAACCATTAAAAATGTCAGCATGAGAAGCAAAAAATAAGCCATCAGTGAGTCATAGATCCCAAAAAATGAGAATAGTAGGGGTCGCGGAAAATGGTGCAAAAAGTGCGCCATTTTTTTTTTTTTACAAACTTCTGATTTTTTTAACCCCTTAGATAAAAGTAAACCGATACAAACTTGGTATCTACGATCTTCTACCGACCTGAGGCATCCCAACAACACATCAGTTTTATCATATGGTGAATAAAATATCTTAAAAATAATCGTGCAATCGCACTTTTTTTGCAATTTTTCCGCACTTTCTGTTTTCCAGTACATTTGCAAAACTTGCCATACAAGTGGTGGAAGTGTCGACTTGCTGCATTTGAGAGTGAACCCATAGCTATCTACGCCTCCTTGGATCTTTAGTAAGAATCTGCCACCGAACATCAAAGTGACAGATGTGACAGAACACAATGAAGTGAAAAAATCCATCCACTGAGACATATTTTCAAAACACCACAAAGACACAAGCCCAATTTTGAGGGACAAAAGTCTAAAGGGTTTAAAGCTTTTTGAAAAGAAATTCCAAACTTTTCAGACCTTTTTCCCATCTAATCTTAATTACGTCACCGTCTGTTTTTATGTATTCATAAAACACGGATGCAACAAAATGGACACAGGGAATTAAAAATGGACCATGGTATTCAAATGTGTTTAAATACGGGTGTGTGAATGAGGCCTTCCATTCATTTGAAGGGGATGTACCGTTCCGGAAACACATTGGGAAATTAAAGGCATAAACCTCCTGGTCGGTGTGGTTGAATTTGTGCAGTGCCCGGATTACCGCCCTTTTTGCATTTAAATTTGTGGGCACCTGAGGAAGGGGATGTACCATCCCGGAAACGCGGTGTGCGATTAAAGGGTTAAACCTCCTCGTCGGTGTGGTTGAATTTGTGCAGCGCCCGGATTACCGCCCTTTTTACATTTGAATTTGTGGGCACCTGAGGAAGGGGATGTACCATCCTGGAAACGCGTTGTGCGATTAAAGGGTTAAACCTCCTGGTCGGCATTTGAATTTGTGATTCATTTGTTCAAGGAAAAGTGGTACAGCCATTTGCCTCAATGTGTCTGAGGGTCCGTTTATCAAAACAACAATACCAGGCCACATGTTGGTTGCGCTACTGTGAGGCTTAAACATGCTGTTTTGGCCTGCAGCATCTCCAGACTTGTCTCCCCAGACTTGTCTCTCAATCACATCTGGAATTTCAATTGCAAAGGGAGCTGCCAGCAGCAGATCTTGATGATTTGTGAGCCTAAAGGCCACTTTTCACGCAGCGACATCAGTAGCGATGTCGCTAGCGATAGCACCCGCCCCTGTCATTCATGCGTCATGGGCAAATTACTGCCCATGGTGAACAATATGGCGGGTACGCATCACACCAACATACCTTTCATACGCCACACAGCAGGACACCAATAGAAGCGGAGGGGCGGAGAGCAGCCGCATGAACGTTCCTTCCAACGTTACTCCCAACTTATTGCCAGAGGACGCAGGAACGCTGTTGTTCATCGTTCCTGGGGTGTCACACGTAGCGATGTGAGCTGCCTCAGGAACGATGAACAACCTGCATCCAGAACGAGGAACGATATTTGAAAAATGAACGACATGTAAACAATCAACGATTTGGTAAGTATTTAGGATCGTTAGCGGTCGCTCGTAAGTGTCACACGCAACGACGTCGCTAACGAGGCCAGATGTGCGTCACGAATTCCATGACCCCAGCAATATCTCATTAGAGATGTTGTTGCGTGTAAAAGAGCATTTAGTGCTGCAGAACATTTCTCAAACAACCATTAATTCATTGATATCATGCTAAGGCTGTGTGTTTTTACAAATGGAGCTCAATATTGACAGTGAATAAATGGGATTTTTGATAATGTTATTTCCATTTTTTCGGCATGTCATTAGCATATTTATTAATTATGTTATTTCCATAATTGAACATCTTTTACTTCTCTAGGTTGCAATTTCAATGTGGAATAGTATATTAAATTGCAATAATGCAATTTTTGCAGTTTATTGTGAAGAGTCAAATTATCCACCTTGTCACCTACCTTTCCCAAAAAGGTTATTTGAAACATCTGAATGGGATTTTTTAACATTCTATTACATATTTTGGGTAGAATTTGAGTTTAAGGCTCTGTGCGCACTAGGCCGTTTTGCCCGCGAATTTACCCGCGGATTTGCTGTGGAAATTTCTTGAGAAATGTCTGCAATCTTTGTGCAGACATTTCCCAACAAATCCTAATAGAAAAAAAAATAGCTGTGCGCACACTGCGGATTTTTCTCAAGAAATTTCCTTGAGAAAATTTTCGAGAAACTTTCTTGAGAAAATGAGCATGTCCATTATTTTCCGCAGGTACCTGCGGTATACCCCCGGAATTTCACTCCATTCACTGTAATGTAATCGCGAAATTCCGGGGGTATACTGCAGGTAGCAAATGATGAGCGGTATACCCCCGGTATAGCCGCGATTTACCTGCGGTAATGCTCATCGCTGCCTGCGGTTTTGCAGTAAGCGATGTCATTATGCCAGGAAGAGGAAGCGGAGCAGAGTAATCACATGTCACACTCCCTGGACGCCGCACAGAAGCGCTTCCGTGCGACCTCCAGGTGCCCGTGCAGTCTGTGTCCCGCTCCAGCCTCGCGGCTGCCTGCACTGCTGGCTGGTGATCCAATTTGGGGGGGACCCCACATTTTTTGTTTTAAATTATTTATTTAATGTAAAATAACAGCGTGGGGTGCCCTCTATTTTGGATTACCAGCCAAGGTGAAGCTGCCAGCTGTGGTCTGCAGGCTGCAGCCGTCTGCTTTACCCTAGCTGGCTACAAAAGATGGGGGGACCTCACGTCGTTCTTTCTTTAATTATTTATTTATTTTATGGCTAAATACAAGGCTAAGCACCCTTTAGTGCCACATGAAAGTCACTAAAGGTTGCCAGCTTAGAAAATGCAGGGAGGTATGACATTATATAGGTCTTTCTCATCTATCCCTCTATCTATCCCTCTATCTATCTATCCCTCTATCTATTATATATCTATCTATCCATCCATCCATCCATCCATCCATCCATCCATCCATCCATCTATCCCTCTATCTATCTATCCCTCTATCCATCTTCCCCTCTACCCCTCTACCCCTCTATCTCTCTATCCATCCATCCATCCATCCATCTATTTCTCTATCTATCCGTCCATCTATGTATCCCTCTATCTATCTATCTATCCCTCTATCCATCTATCTATCTATTTATCTATCTATCTATCCCTCTATCTATCCCTCTATCTATCTATCCCTCTATCTATCTATCCCTCTATCCCTCTATCCCTCTATCCATCCATCCATCCATCTATCCATCCATCTATCCCTCTATCTATCCCTCCATCTATCTATCCCTCTATCTATCTATCTCTCTATCCATCTATCTATCTATCTATTTATCTATCTATCCCTCTATCTATCCCTCTATCTATCCCTCTATCTATCTATCTATCCCTCTATCTATCCCTCTATCTATCCCTCTATCTATCCCTCTATCTATCCCTCTATCTATCCCTCTATCTATCCCTCTATCCCTCTATCCATCCATCCATCCATCTATCCATCCATCTATCCCTCTATCTATCCCTCCATCTATCTATCCCTCTATCTATCTATCTATCTATCTATCCCTCTATCCATCTATCTATCTATCTATTTATCTATCTATCTATCCCTCTATCTATCTATCCCTCTATCCCTCTATCCATCCATCCATCCATCCATCCATCTATCCATCCATCTATCCATCCATCTATCCCTCTATCTATCCCTCCATCTATCTATCCCTCTATCTATCTATCTATCTATCTATCCCTCTATCCATCTATCTATCTATCTATTTATCTATCTATCTATCCCTCTATCTATCCCTCTATCTATCTATCTATCCCTCTATCTATCCCTCTATCTATCCCTCTATCTATCCCTCTATCTATCTATCCCTCTATCCCTCTATCTATCCATCCATCTATCTATCCCTCTATCTATCCCTCTATCTATCTATCTATCTATCCCTCTATCTATCCATCTATCTATCTATCTTTTCATCTATCCATCTTTCACTCTATCCATTATCTGTCTATCGATTATCTATATCATTTATTGCAAAACCGCAGGGACCAACCTGCGGTAAATCCGCGGTAAATGCGTGGCAAATCCGCGGCAAATCCACATGCCTTTTTCCCGCGGATTTTTCCACAGGTGCGGAAATCTTCAACTCCCAGAAGTTTCTCCAGAAATTTTCTTGAGAAAAATCACTTTTCTAGTGCGCACAGAGCCTAAGGGTAAAATAAGGGTTATTATTAGGGATGATCGAATACTTCAATTATTCAGCTTCGCGAATATTTTCCAAATACCTCGCCGCTATTTGACTATTCGCGTATATTCGATGCGCAATGTAAGTCTATGGGAAACCGGAATAGCAACTATTCGGAACTATTCGGGCTTCCCATAGACTTACATTGCGCATCAAATAGTCGAATAACGGCGAGTTATTTGAAAAATATTTGCAAAGCCGAATAATCGAAGTATTCGATCATCCCTAGTTATTATGAGTGAGCATAAAAGTTCATGGTAATCGAAGCAAACATGTTGGATGCTCGGAAATGCTTGACTCGAGTACCGAGCACAATAGTGAATGGGTAGCTCGAACAAATTTTTCTGAGCCCCCATTCTGTTACCTGTACTGACACAGCCCCCGGACACCACTGTTATCATCATTCGCAAGCAACAGACATTGCCGGACAATCTCTGTTCTGCCTGTGCATGCCCTATCATCCAAGTACAACTGCATCGCCCGGCAACTTCCATTTTGTGTGAGACTTCCAAATGTTCAAACCTGGCAAAAGTGACTGTGCGGTTAGTTCCACTCAAGTCCTTATCAAGAGAGACTTATTTTCCAGAAAGGGTGCATGAATGGAACTAATTGCACAGTTTCTTTGGCCAGGGGGGAACATTTGGGTGGCACACACGGAACTAACTTGCTGCATGATGCCGACTGTACCTGGATGATAGGGACTGTGGTGGCAGGGAAGATGGGTCAGAGGTTGCTGGGTGATGTCTGCTGCCTGTTGGTTATGGAGACTGTGGTGGCCAGGGGCTGTGTCATGGCAGATAACAGAACGAGGAGTCAAGCGTTGTGTTACTACAACTTGTGCAACCGCGATACTCCATTGAGCAATGACCATTCCAAGCTCACCGATGCTTGATTGGGTACCAAGCAGTGCTGAGCACACTTGTTCAGCACTAGACATTATTATTGATGGTATTTTCAATGGTCACAATTTAGTTCCAGTAGCTCCCATACTGAAGTACTATGATAGAGCCACATTACAGCAAACTACTCTATTATGCAGATACTGTAGTATCCCTGGATTGGAAGACATGATTGGGTACTCTTACAGACTAGCACATTCCTGCAGCCTGCACAACAATTAGACCAATAAACAGGGTGAAGATTAAGATAGCGCCAACTTGTAGAAGACTTTTTTGTCTGCCATACAAGGGCAACTTTAACTACAACAGAACTAGAATAAATGTACCTAAATTATTGATTGCTACAACTAGTGATGGGTGGACTCGCAGATAACTGGGACCAAATGGAACTAACCAGATTTAAAAAAAAATCCAGTTCTGGTCCAAAATTGATCCCGGATATCTGGTTGGACACCAGTCTCCATATAAGTATATGGGGACCAGAATCTGGCATGAAAAATTGGTGGTAGAAGGAATAGGGGAATTGGAGCAGGTGCTTCATACTTACAGTCTTTGACATGGCGCTAACTGCTTTGAGGCCACTCATTCTTCTTCCGGGGCCACTAGTTATTGCTCATCCATATTCACTGCTTTCCCTGTCTACCGGCAGTCCTACACTTGTCCCCCATCAATCCACCCACCTCTTGATTTGAAAGCTGTGAATGTTGGGCCAGACCCTTTGTTGCATATGGCTCATGCTTGACTGCAGTGCTAAGATACTATAAGTACTGTGGGGCAATTGATGTCAATGTCCTCCAGTCTACCCATACTTTTTGGAAATGTGGAGACTCCAAGATGGGTCTTCAAGTTGTATTTTGTCTGTAGTGGCAGGTTTCTGAGAGCTACAGGCCTTTAACTGTCCCTCATTACCCAACATTTGATTTGAAAACTGTAAATGTTGTGCCAGACACTGTGTAGTGCATGACCCATACCTGACTGCTGTGCAAAGATACTATGGGTACTGTGGGGCAATTAATGCCACTGTCCTTCTATCTGCCTCTAATTTTTGAAACCTGTAGACTCCAAGATGGGTCTCCAGGTTGTATTTTGTATGTAGTGGCAAGAGACATAGAGTAAAGGGCCATTTACACGCTGCGACATCGCTAACGATATATCGTTGGGGTCACGGTGTTTGTGACGCACATCCGGCATCGTTAGCGACGTCGCAGCGTGTAACACGTATCAGCGACCTTAAATGATTGCAAAAAAGGCAAAAATCGTTTGTCTGTGAGAGGTCGTTCACTTACCATTTATCGTTGTCTGGTCAGTAGCGATGTTGTTTGTCGTTCCTGCGGCAGCACACATCGTTATGTGTGACACCACAGGAACAGGGAACAACATCGCACCTGGGGCCGCCGGTAATGAGGAAGGAAGGAGGTGGGCGGAATGTTAGTTCCGCTCATCTCCGCCCCTCCACCTCTATTGGGTGGCCGCATAGTGACGTTGCTGTGACGCCGAATGAAACGCCCCCTTAGAAAGGAGGCGGTTCACCGGCCACAGCGATATCGCTAGGCAGGTAAGTATGTGTGACGGGGACTAACGATGTTGTGCACCACGGGCAGCAATTTGCCCATGACGCACAACTGACGGGGGCAGGTGCTTTTACCAGCGACATCGCTAGCGATGTCGCTGTGTGTAAAGTGGTCTTAACTCTTGTCACTCATCCAATATTTTTTAAGTTAATAATCTAGGAAGTTAATGGCTGTGCCCCAACAGTCTGGCTCCAATGTAAAACAGTTTGAGCTCTTTTGGCAGCTTTTGGGACCCCCTAAAGGTGTTGTCTAAGCTTTTGTTTGGGTCTACCACTGAATTCAATGATTTCGGATATGTTCGTCAAACACAGGTAAATTCGGCTAACATGAACTGAACCCCGGAAGGTTCGCTCATCTCTAGTTGTGTCGTAATTAACAAGACCCATACAGTCTTCATGTTTTGGAATCAATACCAATTTTTGACCCCTTATTTAATTTATTAGTGATATTGCTGCACTCAAAAAAAGCTAATTTTGGTGTTCTTGAATTTTTTTGTTTACAGTTTTAACCGATTGTTTTGTTTATCTTTATATTTTAATAGAATGGACTTTTCTGAATGCAGCAATACATATGTGTATTTTTATTTTTATTATCTTTATTTTTACTGATTTAAAAGGCGGGAGATTTGAACTTTTATTTTATTTTATTTTTTCATAACTTTTTAATGTTTTTTACAGTCCCCTGAGGGGACTATAATTGAAATCATCTAATCACTTGTGCTATATTCAGCAATGTCCTATCATTGCTGCTTATGGAGAAAATCACAGTCTCCTAAAAAGCACGGCCACAGGCAGGTTTCAAAGAAGCAATACTATGACAAGCACAGAGGTCTTCAACAGACTCTCTGCTATCATAGCAATCCATCTGTGCATGAAGGGCACAGTCAATGAGTTTCAAGTGCCTATAGCACTCTCGTTTAATCCGCTATCTGTCAGATAATTCGCTCCTTGACCCTCTACAATCCGGTTTCCGCTCCTTACATTCTACTGAAACTGCTCTTACTAAAATCTCTAATGATCTACTTACAGCTAAATTTCATGGTCTCTACTCCCTGCTGATCCTCCTGGATCCCTCTGCTGCATTCGATACTGTGGATCACCAGCTCCTACTCACTATGCTCCGCTCTATCGGGCTCAAGGACACCGTTCTTTCCTGGTTCTCCTCTTACCTTTCTGACCGCTCATTTACTGTATCCTTTGCCGGCTCCTCTTCCTCTCCTCTTCCCCTTACGGTTGGGGTTCCTCAGGGTTCAGTCCTAGGCCCCCTCCTGTTCTCTCTATACACAGCCCCTATTGGACAAACAATCAGCAGATTTGGTTTCCAGTACCATCTCTATGCTGATGACACCCAACTGTACACATCTTCTCCTGACATCACCCCTGCACTATTACAAAATACTACCGATTGTCTGTCTGCTGTCTCCAACATCATGTCCTCCCTCTATCTAAAACTGAACTTGTCAAACACTGAACTTCTCCTGTTTCCTCCTCACCTAACCTTCCGAAACCCAATATTACCATTTATGTGTGTGGCTCTACCATTACGCCCCAGCAGCACGCCCGCTGTCTTGGGGTTATATTTGACTCCGATCTTTCCTTCACTCCCCACATTCGTTCACTTGCTCGTTCTTGTCACTTCCACCTCAAAAACATCTCAAGAATTCGACCTTTTTTTACCGTTGACTCTGCAAAAACTCTTACTGTTGCTCTAATTCATTCTCGCCTGGATTATTGTAACTCTTTACTAATTGGTCTCCCTGTTACTAAACTCTCCCCTCTCCAATCCATTCTGAATGCCGCAGCCAGGATCATTTTCCTCTGCAACCGCTTCACTGATGCCTCTGCTCTGTGCCAGTCATTGCACTGGTTGCCCATCCGTTACAGAATCCAACATAAACGTATCACTCTCACTCACAAAGCTTTCCACGGTTCCGCACCACCCTACATCTCCTCCCTCATCTCTGTCTATCACCCCACCGGTGCCCTCCACTCTGCTAATGACTTAAGACTGACATCCTCAACAATTCGAACCTCCCACTCCCGTCTTCAAGATTTCTCACGAGCTGCGCCTATGCTCTGGAACACACTACCAAGAGCAATCCAATTAATTCCCAACATCCACACCTTTAAGCGGGCCCTAAAAACGCATTTCTTTAGACTAGCCTATCACCTCACTTCCCTGATCTAATCTAGTCCCTTTCTGCCCTTCAAAAAACTTACTTCCAGTTCTCATCTCCTGTACCTGTATAAATTCTCACCAACGGGTCCATGCAGCTGCTTTTGAATACCCTATTAACTCGATGGCTGGACCATATATGACAAGCTTTTCTCCCCCCATTCACTTTTTGTGCCTCCCCTATTTCCTCATAGACTGTAGCTTACGAGCGCGGCCCTCACTCCTCCTGGTATCTTAATTTTGTTATTTTGTATTGTCTCATTGTCTGTACATGTCCCCTCTTAATTGTAAAGCGCTGCGGAATATATTGGCGCTATAGAAATAAGACAACTTTTTATTATTATTATTATTATTTGTGGTATCATAAATAAGAGTGCATTAGGCACTTTAAATGTGTTGATGGAGCCATTCATGGGCTTTTCCACTGTTTTATGTATTCCAACTATTATGAAATAAAGCAACTTGGCATGTTCAAGAGCCGGATCCTTATGTTTATTTGGATTGAGTTGTTTAGAGCCATGGCGGGGCCGGATCCTGGACTCCATAGCAGGGCTGGATTATAGACTCCATGGCAGGGTTGGATCCTGGACTCCATGGCGGGGCTGGATCTGGAACTCCATGGCTGGGTTGGATCCTGGACTCCATGGCGGAGCTGGATCCGGAACTCCATAGCGAAGGGGAAATGGATACTGTAGTGAGCTGAATATTCTTTTTGTAACCAATCAGTGACCCGTGATCACATTTCGGCTGCACTGATGGGTGCCACACCTCTATGTCAGCACATAATAAAACCCCCTGTAAGAGTTTGACTGTGGAATTTAAAAAGGTTAACAATCGCGGATGAAGCTTTGATCCACCTTGTTAGCAACAGGTCCTGAATGTAACACACAGCCATTGTCTTCCAGCTAGGGAGCGAGCTCACCACGTGATCCTGTTATATACATCCGCTTACGACATGCATCATACATGTATGGCGGATATCATGAAGGAGTTAAATTATAGAAATAAAAAATGCTCCTTAATGTTAAAATTTACTTTAGCTGCAAATAAAAAAGCATGTGCACATGACCAAAGTATATCCACAATACCTTAGAGAAAGTAAAAAATAAATAAGACACACTGTTCTTGGGAACGATCAAACTGACAGATATCCTGATGGATTGCCAGTATTAGAGGTCATCATATTATTGTCGTACTGGAGAACAATGTTTATTCTGGCAACCTTGGAAAGTGTAGTGTGCCATTGCAAATGTGAAGGAACCCATGGGGGATTCACATTTTTTTCATGGGCCAGTCCAAGCCTGGATCCAGGTATCTAAATAACACACGCGAAGAGCTCCAAATCCTATAGATGTACAGCAATACAAAAGCATGAGACCAAAATGAATTAAAAACAAAAAATAAAAATGTTGCTTGATGTTAGAAATTTATTTTAAGTGTCTGAAGAGAAACAAACAATTAAGACCTAGTTCACAGAACCAAAATGTACCCTCTTAAAATTCCTGTGTAGATAGGTATGGGAAAGTACCTTGGGTTCGCCGACCAGGAAGGGAATGGAAACCCCGTGTCAAACCTTCCACTGGTCCCTGGCTCCTCTGACCACCCTAGATAGATTTCGTAACTATGAACCAAGCAGAACACCTGGCCCTGGCTGAACCTGAACTGGTCCCTAGGTAGGAAGCGGATGGGAAGAGTACTTAAGGAGGCTTTACACGCAACGATATCGCTAACGAGATGTTGTTGGGGTCACGGAATTCGTGACGCACATCCGGCCTCGTTAGCGACGTTGTTGCGTGTGAAACGTACGAACGACCGCTAACGATCAAAATTACTCACCCAATCGCAAATATCGTTGCTGTTGCAGGATGCAGGTTTTTCGTCGTTCCTGAGGCAGCACACATGTGACACCCCAGGAACGAGGAACAACATCGTACCTGCGTCCTCCGGCAACAAGGTGGGCATGTCTTTCTTTTGGCTGCTCTCCGCCCCTCCGCTTCTATTGGACGGCTGCCGTGTGATGCCGCACGAACCGCCCTCTTAGAAAGGGGGCGGTTCGCCGGCCACAGCGACGTTGCTAGGCAGGTAAGTATGTGTGATGGGGACTAACGATATTGTGCATCACAGGCAGCGATTTGCCCATGACGCACAACGAACGGGGGTGGGTGAGATCAGTAGCGACAACGCTCGCAATGTCTCTGCATGTAAAGTGGCCTTTAGTCAAACAAACTAAGCTCTAAAGTAGACACAGGGAGCACTAACCTGGGGAAGTGAATGATTAACATATCTCCAAGAAGCCTCAGCGAGAGAAACAGCAACAACAACGTTTCTTCAAATAATTACATGCCGAATGCTTGAATCCAAGGCTGTCTAGAAATATAACTCTATCACCGGAAAATATGGGTATTTAAGGACACAAGGGGAAGTAATGATAATTAGCTGCTGAAAGGTCAGGATATCTGTAGGGTCCTAAAAGGAAAGGAATTAACTCCAAACAGAGAAGACACAAAGGATACCATTTACACCACAGCAGGAAGCATAGAATATCAGGGAGAAGTTTGTTCAGCTAAATGCTGTGACTTTCTAAAGCTTGACACCACATGACTGTCTGTCAATCGTGACACATCCATGACAGTACCCTGCATTCTGCAAGTGGTCTACGGACACTCCAGACTAGCCTTATCTGGATAGTAAGCATGAAATGAATGAACCAACCTTTTGGATATAACAACCATACTGGTGGCCCAGTTCTGTCCTTCCACCTCCATCATTGAGGACGCTGGGACTCTTATCATCCAGATTATCCAGCAATAGCTGTCCCATCCCCAGTCCCTGCTGCTGTTTCCCTGAGCCTCTGCACGCCTCACAGGCCTCTTTTTTCTTAAAGACCCAGCATGCCCTGATCCAGAAGTTACCTCTCTGCTTGTTGAGAGGCTGCAAGTATTTAAGGCACCTTTCCCTTAAGGGAAGTGCCTGGGCAATGCATTGCTAATGTTGGAAGTTCTCAGGTCCCATTGTGCTGAAGCTGCTATCATTGTGCTGTATTCTGCTGCTGATTCTTGTCTGTGTTAGTGTATTACCAGTGCACTGTTAATGCTGCTGCAGCCATCCACATCGGGCGGCTATCACGATATTTCCTGCTGCAAGTATCCACGTCAGCCAAAATCCACAATACCCGATACTGCAAGTATCCTCGGCTACTGCTACCTCATCCATCCATCAATCCATATGGCCAAATCTATGACACCAGCATCTACTGCTGTGGTCAGAACCAAAGACTATATTTTATCTATGGTGCCAGGAATTTGTCAACAATATTTTCCAAGATCTGCTCTACATGTTTGGTGGTATGCCTGAATGACATTCTCATGTTCTCATCAGACCTGCGTACACATAGAAGGAATGTTCGTCAGGTGCTGTAGAGTCTAAGGGAGAATCGTTTCTATGCCAAATACAAGAAGTGTCTCTTTGAGCATTCCTCTCTGCATTTCTTAAGGCCGCTTTACACGCTGCGACATCGCTACCATTTGCTGGCGATGTCGAGCGCGATAGCACCCGCCCCCGTCGTATGGCCGATATGTGGTGATCGCTGCAGTAGCGATCATTATCGCTACAGCAGCATCACACGCACATACCTGCTCTGCGACAATGCTGTGACCGGCGAACCGCCTCCTTTCTAAGGGGGCGATTCGTTCATTATCACAGCAACGTCACAGCAGCGTTACTGAGCCGCCGCCCAATAGAAAAGGAGGGGCGGAGATGAGCGGGACGTAACATCCCGCCCACCTCCTTCCTTCCTCATTGCCGGCGGCTGCAGGTAAGGTGAGGTTTCTTGTTCCTGCGGTGTCACACATAGTGATGTGTGCTGCTGCAGGAACGACGAACAACATCGTACATGCAGCAGCAACGATAATTGAGAATAGGGGGGCATGTCACCAATTAGCGATTTTGAATGTTTTTGCGACAATTCAAAATCGCTCATAGGTGTCACACGCAACGACATCGCTAACGCGGCCGGATGTGTGTCACATATTCCGGGACCCCAACGACATCGCTTTAGCGATGTCATAGTGTGTAAAGCGGCCTTATGGCTACATTACCTTAGATACCGGCCTGAGGATTGACACAGACAAGCGGTTAGCGGTACTAAAGTGGCCTTGTCCCAGTTTTAAAGCAAACCAGTGGTTCCTCGGTTTTGCCAATTATTTTATGTACCAACCAAAAGGTTGGTACATAAAATGAGAATAATGGGGATAGGGGAAAATATGTGTAACTGGGTGATAGGCTCAGTGATAGGAAACAAAGGGTGGTTATTAATGGTTCGTACTCGGACTGGGTCTCAGTTCATAGTGGGGTACCACAGGGGTCAGTATTGGGCCCACTTCTTTTCAACATATTTATAAATGACCTTGTTGGGGGCATGCGGAGTAGAATTTCAATATTTGCAGATGATACTAAACTCTGCAGGGTAATCAATACAGAGGAGGATAATTTTATATTACAGGGAGATTTATGTAAATTGGAGGATTGGGCTGAGAAGTGGCAATTGAAGTTTAATGTAGATAAATGTAAGTCATGCACTTGGGTAGAGGAAATAACATTTATGATTATGTACTTAATTGTAGAACACTGGGTAAAACAGACACAGAAAAAGACTTGGGTGTATGGGTGGATGGTAAACTTCACTTTAGTGGCCAGTGTCAGGCAACTGCTGCCAGGGCTAATAAAATAATGGGATGTATTAAAAGAGGTAGAAGTGTTCATGAAAAAAATATAGTTCTACCTCTGTACAAGTCACTAGTGCGACCGCACTTATATACTGTGTACAATTCTGGTCACCGATATACAAGAAGGACATAGCTGAACTGGAGAGGGTGCAGAGAAGAGCGACCAAGATTATTAGAGGAATGGGTGGGCTGCTATACCAAGACAGGTTATTAAACTTGGGGTTATTTAGTTTGGAAAAAAAAAGGCTTAGGGGGGATTTAATCACAATGTATAAATATATGAGGGGACGGTACAGAGACCTTTCCAAAGATCTTTTTACACCTAGGCCTGCGACTGGAACACGGGGGCATCCGCTACGTCTTGAGGAAAGAAGGTTTAATCATAATCACAGACGAGGATTCTTTACTGTACGAGCAGTGAGACTATGGAACTCTCTGCCGCATGATGTTGTAATGAGTGAATCACTACTAACATTTAAGCAGAGCCTGGATGCCTTTCTTGAAAAATTTAATATTACCAGTTATGTATATTAGATTTTATGACATGGTATTGATCCAGAGAACTAGTCTCATTGCCGGATGTGGACGAAGGAAGGACATTTTTTCCCCATTGGAACTTGTTTGCCACATTGGGGTTTTTTTGCCTTCCTCTGGATCAACATGTTAGGCTACAGGTTGAACTAGATGGACTTAAGCCAGCATTACACCTTACAATTAGGTATGCGATCTCGTATGCGATGTGACACGCCCAGGTCGCATATGCGATTAAATGAGATTGCACGTAGGTCGTTCATTTGCTGTCACACGTGCGTTAGTAGTCTATGTTAAATTGATCAATTTTGTGTGCGATCCTTTAGATCATGTGTTCTGTGACGTATGCATTGGGCACCTTTTTTTTTTTTTTTATTTATTGACTTGCCAAGCGTGTGTAATGTGTAGGGATGCGTTTTTACTATGTCATCTGCCATTCAGCTCTGCTACATGGCCGCTGACAGCAGCCACAGACAGCCATGTAGCAGAGCTGAATGGCAGATGACAGCAGACACAGACAGAGCCGCACTGTCAGAATGAACTCGGGTGAACTTCACCCGACTTCATTGTCATGCTGCGGCTCTGTCTGTGCCGCGTCCTGATTAGCGGTCACCTGTGAAGGGCTCACCGGTGACCGCTAAACTCCTGAGTAAGTGAATTGAGCAGCCCTCTCTCATATACTCACCAATCCCCGATCCCCGGCGCTGCACGGCATTCACACTGCTCCGGCGGCTTTTACTGTTTTGAAAAAGCCGGCTGCCCATTAAACAATCTCGTATTCCCTGCTTTCCCCGCCCACCGGCGCCTATGATTGGTTACAGTGAGACACGCCCCCACGCTGAGTGACAGGTGTCACACTGCACCCAATCACAGCAGCCGGTGGGCGTGTCTATACTGTGTAGTGAAATAATTAAATAATTAAAAAAAACGGCGTGCGGTCCCCCCCAATTTTAAAACCAGCCAGATAAAGCCATACGGCTGAAGGCTGGTATTCTCAGGATGGGGAGCCCCACGTTAAGGGGAGCCCCCCAGCCTAACAATATCAGCCAACAGCCGCCCAGAATTGCCGCATACATTAGATGCGACAGTTCTGGGACTGTACCCGGCTCTTCCCGATTTGCCCTGGTGCGTTGGCAAATCGGGGTAATAAGGAGTTATTGGCAGCCCATAGCTGCCAATAAGTCCTAGATTAATCATGTCAGGCGTCTATGAGACACCTTCCATGATTAATCTGTAAGTTACAGTAAATAAAAACACACACACCCGAAAAAATCCTTTATTAGAAATAAAAAACACAAACATATACCCTGGTTCACCACTTTAATCAGCCCCAAAAAGCCCTCCTTGTCCGGCGTAATCCAGGATGATGCAGCGTCGCTTCCAGCGCTGCTGCATGGAGGTGACCGGAGCTGCAGCACACACAGCCGCTCCGGTCACCTCCACACAGCTAATGAAGACAGCCGCGCGATCAGCTGATCTGTCTCTGAGGTTACCCGCTGTCACTGGATCCAGCGGTGGCCGCGGGTAACCTCAGTGACAGATCAGCTGATCGCGCGGCTGTCTTCATTAGCTGCGTGGAGGTGACCGGAGCGGCGGTGTCTTCTGCAGCTCCGGTCACCTCCATGCAGCAGCGCTGGAAGTGACGCTGCATCATCCTGGATTACGCCGGACAAGGAGGGCTTTTTGGGGCTGATTAAAGTGGTGAACCAGGGTATATGTTTGTGTTTTTTATTTCTAATAAAGGATTTTTTCGGGTGTGTGTGTTTTTATTTACTGTAACTTACAGATTAATCATGGAAGGTGTCTCATAGACGCCTGACATGATTAATCTAGGACTTATTGGCAGCTATGGGCTGCCAATAACTCCTTATTACCCCGATTTGCCAACGCACCAGGGCAAATCGGGAAGAGCTGGGTACAGTCCCAGAACTGTCGCATATAATGTATGCGGCAATTCTGGGCGGCTGTTGGCTGATATTGTTAGGCTGGGGGGCTCCCCATAACGTGGAGCTCCCCATCCTGAGAATACCAGCCTTCAGCCGTATGGCTTTATCTGGCTGGTTTTAAAATTGGGGGGGACCGCACGCCTTTTTTTTAATTATTTAATTATTTATTTCACTACACAGTATAGACACGCCCACCAGCTGCTGTGATTGGGTGCAGTGTGACACCTGTCACTCAGCGTGGGGGGCGTGTCTCACTGTAACCAATCATAGGCGCCGGTGGGCGGGGAAAGCAGGGAATACGAGATTGTTTAATGGGCGGCCGGCTTTTTCAAAACAGTAAAAGCCGCCGGAGCAGTGTGAACGCCGTGCAGAGCCGGGCCGGAGATCGGGGATCGGTGAGTATATGAGAGAGGGGGTAAGGGGGATAGACTGACATGGACAGAGAGTGAGGGACAGAGATAGTGACGGACTGACAGAGATTAGTGAATTACAGACATTGTGAGGCGCTTCAGAACGCAGCTTTTCAGCTGTGCTCTGAAGCGGACCTTTTTTAAGCTGCGGTGCAGAGCGCACATAGCATCAGACATCAAAATCGTATGAGGGATGTCACACGTTTCAATTGACTAGGTTCATACAACAAAACGTTCAATGTATGAGGAATAAACGACGTGTATGCGATCACCGTATTTTCCTTCATTCTTGATTGCACGTAGGTTTCACACACAAATACGTCACGAACGATGCCGGATGTGCGTCACTTACAACTTGACCCCGACGACGGATTGAAAGATCTATTGAAGCGTGTAAACCAGGCTTTAGAGTCTCCCTTCAACCTTAAAAACTATGATACTATGATACTATGATTATAGGTCGTTCATACTGCAGTTCTCGTCCCTGGTTCTTCCCATCTCTGCTTTAACCTGTAAAAGGGCAAATCTGAAAGTGTGGACCCCATAATCAGAAGACACCTTTACATCCCTCAATCAGGCCTTCTCTTTGGCTCTGGCACTGCATAGACTAGAGGCAAGTAGTTTATTGTGGAAGTGGATGCTTCATCCTGTGGTGCCTTTGCGGTCCTCACACAGGAATTGGCTATGGGTAAGACTGTAACTTGTGGATTCTATTCCATGGCCTTCTCTTTGGCTGGGTGCAACTACCAGATTGGCAACAAAGAATTGCTTGTGATCAAATTGGCATTGGAGGCAGGGCAATGCCTTCAGGAGGGTGCAGTGCCTCTAGTCATCTATCTCACTGACCACAGAAACCTGGCCTATCTCCAGTTGGCTCAGGGGTTGAATCTGTGCAAAGTGCGGAGGTCGCTGTTCTCCACCCACTTCGACTTTGTTCTGCATTTCTACTCGGCTGAGAAGAACATCAAGGCCGATGCACTGTCACAGCCACTTCTGTCAGCCGGCCAGGAGGAGCCTCAGCACATTGTTAAGCCTGCTGTTATATCACCACCGGAGTCTGCTCCAGCGACTTCTACTCCAATCGCCAGGCGATGCAGAGATCCGGCCGTGGATGGTGCTGGTGATGGATAGGAGTCGATGCCAGCAGCGCCGGTGGGCACAGGCTCCGCTCATCCACTGGGCTGGGTTTCCTTGGGATCTGCAGTACCACTGGCTGACTATAGATGGCGTGTGTCTTCCAGCTGAAGTTACCATCATTCAGCTACAGCCAATGGGAAGACACCACACCCTTCTAATTCTCCTCCTGTCTGCGGACCACTGCCAGAGATAGTTCTGATATTCTGGCTTCTTGTTCTGCCCTGTTCTGTTTTTGTGATTCTGGTGTTCTGACTTCTGCTTGTTTCCTGACTACCCTTCTGCCTGCTGTTTTTGTAGCTCGCTGCCCTATCCGGATTGACCTCTGCTACGTTTTCTGATTATGACCTTGCCTACCGATTCTGTCCCTGTTCTGCAATTCCTGGTTTGATCCTGCCTGACGACTACTCTCTCGGACTGCTACCTTCCACAGGTAGTGATCTCCAGGGCCCTGGCATTACACCTGCCAGGATGGTGATGGTGGCTCCTATAGACATGCCCCACGTGCCTCCCAATAAGATGTTCATTGCTATAGAAGACAGGAAGCAAGTTCTTAAGTGGGGTCATTCCTCCAAGCTGGCCAGTCATGCTGGACAAAAAAATACCCTGCAGCTGATCTATTGGCTTTTTTTTTATGCAGTTATCTAGACAGTACATTTTCTACTCCACAAATTCTCTGTGTTGCCAATCCACTAAAGGATTATGTTTCACCAACCAGTGTAGACCCAGTACAATAGGAGTGGGAAGGCCTTCAAGGACATAATAGGATTTTACTTCATAATGCAGGGGTCCTACCCTCAGTCTAATATCATGTATAATCTGTGTCAGGCATCCCTGAGTAAGCGGCACTGATTTGATGGCATAGATATAAGTGGTTTTAGTTAACATACTGCATGTATGCCCATGAGTTCTTACGAACAGAGCATCCACCATGCATACTCCTTCTAAACTATCAAAAATTCAGAAATGTTCACATTCCTGCTCTGTAGAACTATCTCTGCTGTAAGGACAAACTGAGAAATACATGTGGAAGATACACACATCCTGATTGTCCACTTCCACACCCCCAGGTGTCAGTCGAGTTCCAGATGTTCCTTTTTGCTTCAGAACTCAGGGTCAGACTCCAATAAATTCCCCTTTTTATCATAAAATAACCTTTTTTGCAGATCTCAGTGGAAATATGCGAAGAGGTGGCCATACAAGCTGCATGGACTCCTCCAAACCCATGAGTGATGGTCACCCTCACATTGCCCTCCCCACAATGGAGTGCTGCCCAGAGATAGAGTCTCCAAAAAAAGTGGTCTAACCATTCAATCTCGGGATAATTTATCCACACTTATAGTCAAAGATATGGCAGCCTCCAATTACTCAGGGGTTTCATAAATCACCAAGGCATTCTTGAACCTTTCTGAAAGTTCCTGACAAAATTGGCTTCTAAGAGCCGGGTCATTGCAATTCGTGTCAGCTTCCCATTTATGAGATTCTGATCAATAAGTATCTGGTGTCCACTACCCTTGCTAGAGGTGACGCATCCTGGCATCAGCCAAGGAGACTCGGTCAGTATCATCATAGACCTATTCCCCAACCAGAGTCAACCAGAGCCATGTGTCAAAGAGAAAGAACAGGATTGTGGATCCCCCTGTAAAAGTGAGATCACCATCACCACTCACTGTTTTTCATCTTTAGTCGAGTAAAGCCGAAGCCTAAAGTACAATTTACAGTATTCTTTGAACATCAAAAACATGTCTCTAACCCTACGAAACTGTCTGTGAGAGCAATCTTGGGCTCAGACTTGACCTGCTTATCTGCAAAATCCTAAAAATAAGGAGTCTTCGACTGCTGTTGCTGCTAAACTGCTGACTAAAGGTCAGATCCTGAAGCTGCTCAGACAGGACAGTAATGGGATCCAATAAAAAAAACACCACACCAACAACAACAACAGAAAAAGTGACCGTTGTTTTTATTATATGGCTAGTGATACTGTCACGCTATGTATGAGAAAGTACCAAGCGTAGGGAGACCAGGAAGGGAAGGTGGAGATGGTGACCTCTGACCAAACATTCCACTCACTCATGAATTCCCTAACCACACTAGGTTCTGCACCTATGGGCCGAGCTAGATACCTGGTCCTGGCTGACCCTGAGTTGGGCCCTAGGTAGGGAAAAGCTGAAATGAGCGGTTAACCAGCCCCACAAAGCTTTAAAGAGAACACAGGGAGCACAAACAAGTTGAACTAAATGAGTAACTTATTTCCAAAGAAGAGAGGAATAGCAACAACAACATTTCTTCATATTAATACAAGCTAATTGTTTGCATCCAAGGCATGTATAGGAATATAACTATCACCAGCAAACACTAAGGGGAAATGTGGGTTAAAGGGAAATGGATGATGATTAGCAGCTGAAAGGTGAGGATATCTGCAGGGTCCTAAAAGAAAAGAGAATAACCCCAAGCAGAGAAGACACATATAATACTGTTTACGCCACACAATGAAGAAAAGAATTTCACGGAGAAGTTTGTGTGGCCATATCCTTCAACGTTCTACAGCTGGACACCACATGACTGTTTGTCAACCGTGACACTAAAGGTGGTGTCACACATAGTGACGCAGCAGCGATCACGACCAGCGATTTGACCTTATCAGGATCGCTGCTGCGTCGTTACATGGTCACTGGTGAGCTGTCAAACAGGCAGATCTCACCAGCAACCAGTGACCAGCCCCCAGCCAGCAGCAACGCGTGTAAGCGTAAATAAAGGTAAATATCGGGTAACCAAGGAAAGCACTTCTCTGGGTTACACGATATTTACCTTAGTTACTAGCGTCCGCCGCTCTCACGCTGCCAGTGCCGGCTCCCTGTTCCCTGCACTCCTAGCCAGAGTACACATCGGGTTAATTACCCGATGTGTACTCCAGCTATGTGTGCAGGGAGCAGGGAGCCGGCACTGGCAGCGTGAGAGCACACTGCTTAGCGCTGGCTCCCTGCACTCCTAGCCAGAGTACACATTGGGTTAATTACCCGATGTGTACTCCAGCAACGTATGCAGGGAGCCGGCACTGGCAGCGTAAGAACGGCGGGCGCTAGTAACTAATGTAAATATTGGGTAACCAAGGAAAGGGCTTTTTGGTTACCCGATGTTTACCGTGGTTACAGCTTACCGCAGACTGCCAGACGCCGGCTCCCTGCTCCCTGCTTGCTTCAGTTCGTCGCTCTCTCGCTGTCACACACAGCGATGTGTGCTTCACAGCGGGAGAGCAACGTCAAAAAAATGAAGCAGGACATTCAGCAACGACCGGCGACCTCACAGCATCGGCCAGGTCGTTGCTGGATGTCACACACAGCGACAGCGACGTCGCTGCTACGTCACAGAAAATGGTGACTTAGCAGCGATGTCGTTGTCGTCGTCGCTATGTGTGTCACCACCTTAAGAGAAAGTAAATACAGTCTCCTGAGATAGCTATTGCACAAAAACAAACAAGACAAAGTGTTCTTCTCCTTTTGGCCAAATCAAATTGACCTATATTCTGATCGATTCATAGTATTTTAGATCATCAGGGCATTGTCATATGGAAGAATATTTATTCTGGCAAACTTGGAAGGTGTGGTGTGCCATTGTAGATGTTATGGGACTGATCTCATCCATCCCGTGATACTTTTTCAAAGAGTATAAATATATGATCCCTGTGTGCAGACAACATGACAAGTTGAAGAGAATCTGAGAAGCCGCCCATTCATCCACAATGAAGAACCTGGTGGCTTTGCTTTGCATGATGTCTGCTCTTGTCCTCTCAGGTAAGACAATTCTAGTTTTGTTACTCAGCATTCACAAACTTTATTGTAATTTTTCTTTATGATTTTTGCCCGTGTACACAAATATATTAGGGATGAGCGAGTAGTGAAATACTCGGACTTGCAATACTCGTAACAAGTAGTTCCTAATACTTTGGTACTCGTTACGAGTAGCGAGTACAATGCAAGTCAATGGGAAATGCGAGTAATTGTCTGCTGGACCCTACAAAGTGGTCTGGGGGCTGAGTAAAAGGCTGAAATAGATGCATGATTGTTTAAAAGCCGGGAGGTAAAAGGTTGCTTACTTTTTTTAACAATCAGCTGATACACGCTCCCGCCCAAGTCCTTCTCTCCCTGGTGCTGCGCTTCCCGCTGCCCTGTGCTTCTGCAGTCAGGTCCTTATTCACTACAGTCAATAAGGACCTGACTGGTCCGAAACGCGTTACATCGAACAACGCTGGTTCATTTTAACCATTTTAACATTTCAAGGTCCTAGAGTGGCCTAGCCAGTCTCCAGACCTGAATCCAATAGAAAATCCTTGGAATGAGGGAAATTCAATGCTGTATAGAGACAGCCCCGAAACCTCAACGATCTAGTAAAGATCTGTAAGGAGCAGTGCTCCAAACTCCCTGCTGCAGTGTGGGAAATTGGGTGTAGAACAACAGGAAATGTCTGACCTCTGTAATTGCAAACAAAGATGTATGTACCAAATATTGAGCTCCTTTTATCTATTATTTCAAACACTTATTTCATGCAATGAAAAGCAAATTAATTCTTTAAAAATCATTCAATGGGATTTTTAGAATTTTATTCTGTATGTGCCGCCCCCGTGCCAGTAGCCGAGATGCTCGGATTCGGGTTTTCAGAGGCTCGAGGGTCTCCGGACCTGGGGGTCATGCGGCCACCCAAATGAAGGGGGTTATTTACAAGGGGGGTTATAAAGTTTCTGACGTAACCCGTGGTATGTGGTAATTAGGAGTACCACCACTGCAGTTGGGAGTACCCGGGGATGATGGAATGGGGCAGCCATTTGTTAGGACCCTCCACGAGTAGGGGGGAAATACCCCGGGGCTTGGTGATGGTGGTGGGGGAGTGCCGTTCGATGCAAGGGGGTCACTCAGTTTATTAAGCTGACACCGACAACTGGTCAAACAAATCTCTGGACACCGCTGCCGCTGAGGGGAGCTTAGTTCGGGTCCCATCCCCAATGGTGCTGCCTGGTGATTCATGACCTGCCTCCTGGCACTAAGTTTACTTCTTTGGTGGTCCCGGTAGTGTGAAATTTGCCACGTCCCGCTCCCCACTATGGCTAAGTGAGGGAGCTTGCTCTCAGGGCTCACCCTTGGGATTTTCTGGACCATTTTGAATTGGAAAGTTATATCCCCCACGTTGCGCTAATGCCCCGATTTTGGAGAAGATGGGAACAGCTCTTGAAGACTCAGTTCTCCTCGGGTAAATTATCGGATTGCCTGAACTTACTCCCCGACCTAGGGTCCATGTACCCAGTCATGCCTTGGTCCCAGCCAGGTGATGGTGCAAGGCCGCCGACTGTCCTCCTCGACAGATACATGCCCCTTGTCACGATCCCCTGCGACCGTGGGTCCAGCTCCTCTAGCCCCAGACCACCGTCTGCCACCTAGATTGCTTCCCAGGAGTCCTGCTCCTGACCACCTCTCACTTTCACTTCTCAGACCCAACTCTCCTTCTGACACTCCTCACCTCCCCACTTCAACCCCCCAGGTGGGCGACTCTATTCCACTCAAGCCGTCCACTGGTGTGTTTGGTGGCTGTGGTGCAGAGTGTATCTAGGGTTTGATTAGCTGATGTAGGCAACACCATGTAGTTAGGGACCCTAAACCAAGAAGGAGGTGGATACTGCACGGGAGGGAAGATTGTGCAATACCCTGTGATGACCCGATAATCCAAAGGTCTCCCACTGTATGTAACAGGTGAAGTGGACCTACGACAAAAATTACGAACCTCTCCAATCCTTGTAGGTGGAAAAACCTGCAAAATTGTCAGTGCATCAAATACTTATATTCCCCACTGTACAAAAATAATTTGAATAGCCAAATGAGAATTCAGTTGAAAAGTGGATGTAGGCTAAAAGCCTTAAATGTGAATTTCGTGGAACAAGGACAAAGTGGAAAAAACATAATCTTACGAAAAGATGAGTCAAGAATTCAAGTCACTATAGGTTTACAGTCACAATGAATAATATTCGTGTCGCCTTGGTTATGAAATATATGACTTTATTTATAACAAAAAATTAGTATTTTCACCTTAATTCCCCCTTTTTTAATGTCAACAAAAAGTGCCACTGGATTGTCCCCTTTATTTTACAGCTTTGTCCTATAAATGTTACTCTAGTTTATGTCGTAAGTCTACAACATGTGATGGGTCTGAGGATGAATGCTTTGGAGATCGATGTATGACTATGTCCCAGCACCTATATCTTGGTGAGGGTAAGTAGTACTATTTTCGTTTCCTTTTACCAAACTACAGTATCCCTCTTGCATTTCTCGTTTAGTAATGTTGATTTACTTACTTTGTAGATGGAAGAGATATTAAGTCAATATTGAAAGGTTGCGCCAACGAAACTGTGTGTAGAATGAAAGGTTCATCAAACGCAAAAAACTTCACATTTCGAAATTACGTGAAATGCTGCGATGGGAATTTATGCAACACTGATGACTATGACAGTAAGTGTCACAATGTTAATAATTGGAACATTTTATTGACGACCAAAGTCCATAAGAACTTAAATAGTTATATAGGTTAGAGCACTGGAGGTGAGATGAGAATGTTTCTTGACAATCTACTTAAAATTTTAATTAAAACAATTATTGTTGTGTTCCTCCAGTTCCTGAAGAAGATCCAACACCAAATGGTGTAAAATGTCCATCTGCCTACTGTACCGGTACTGTAGAGGAATGTGAGAGTAACGAGGAGATGGACTGCACTGGATCCATGGATCATTGTTTTGACTATCGAGAGCATGTGGTAGATGCAGGTGAACAAATCTATGTTTTATACAAGGGATCTGTCATCAAATTTTAAAAAAGACACTATTCACTGTATTAAACAAATCTATTAGCCCTAAAAAGGCTGGTGTACTTACTTTGAAACTCATCTACTTTGAAATGTTAGAATGGCAGTATAATCCTCTCTGAAAAATGCTGTCTGAATTTGAACTGAAGTTCAATTTAAAGGGAACGAATCACTTGGATTTTTGTATATAACCTAAAGCCAGTGCTATACTGGCACTATCAGGCTGATTCTATACATACAGGGCTATACTGGCACTATCAGGCTGAGTTTATACATACAGTGCTATACTGGCACTATCAGGCTGATTCTATACATACAGTGCTATACTAGCACTATCAGGCTGATTCTATACATACAGTGCTATACTGGCACTATCAGGCTGATTCTATACATACAGTGCTATACTGGCACTATCAGGCTGATTCTATACATACAGTGCTATACTGGCACTATCAGGCTGAGTCTATACATACAGTGCTATACTGGCACTATCAGGCTGATTCTATACATCCATTGCTATACTGGCGCTATCAGGCTGAGTCTATACATACAGTGCTATACTGGCACTATCAGGCTGATTCTATACATACAGTGCTATACTGGTGCTATCAGGCTGATTCTATACATACAGTGCTATACTGGC
Source organism: Anomaloglossus baeobatrachus (assembly GCF_048569485.1). Lineage (NCBI taxonomy): Eukaryota > Metazoa > Chordata > Amphibia > Anura > Aromobatidae > Anomaloglossus > Anomaloglossus baeobatrachus. The sequence continues at coordinate 17,436,992 of NC_134363.1, forward strand.
ACTATCAGGCTGATTCTATACATACAGTGCTATACTGGCGCTATCAGGCTGAGTCTATACATACAGTGCTATACTGGCACTATCAGGCTGATTCTATACATGCAGTGCTATACTGGCACTATCAGGCTGATTCTCTACATACCTTTAGTGGTCAGCTCAGATGTTTAGGTTTTGAAATCCAAGAAAGTAAAGTTTATAAAACCGGCGGCTACGAGAGTGACAGCAGCTGAGGATTAGATAATATCTGGGGGGGATTCATAATTTTCCCCTCCTCCTGTTAGAATTAGCATACGTATTATACAATCAATGTAACTTTTCACTTCCAGAACCTGTGCTGAGGCCATACCCATGTGACCAGAAGGGGCAGGGCTTCAGCCAACAGAAAAGTGTGGTTTCCTGATATCAGCTTTGTTGGCTGTGACCCCGCCCCTTCTGGTCACATGGGTATGACCTCACCACAGATCCTGGAAGGGAAAAGTTACATCGATTGTATAAGGCTGCTTTCACACATCAGTTTTTTGGCATCAGGCAAGATCCGGTAAAAAAACTGATGCGATGGATCAGGTGAAAAAACGGATCTGTCGCATCAGTTTTTTCCATGCGTTACTTCCATTTTTTTTACAGATCCGTTGTGATGCTGAGCATGCTCCGTTTAAAAAAACGGATCCTATGGCCGGACCGGGTTTTTACCGCATTACGACATTGTGATCCGGCGTCCATAGGGTTTCATTGTTAAACACGCCGCATGGAGCCAGATATGGCGTGATACGTTTTTTTACCGGAGACAAAAAACGCTACAAGCAGCATTCCATCCGGCCGCCGGATCATCTATTTACGTTGGATCCGGCAAAAGCCGGATACAACGCAAGGCCATGCGGCACAATCCGGCCATCTACAAGTAATACAAGTAATTTCCCCCATATAATACAAGTCTATGGGGGAAAGAACGGATCCAGCGGCAACGCCGGATCCGTTCTTTCCGTTTTTTACAGGATTGTGCCTGACGGCAAAAAATGGATGTGTGAAACTAGCCTAATACTTATGCTAATTCTTACAGGGGGAGGGGATAACTATGAATCCCCCCAGATATTATCTGATCCTCAAGAAGCGGTATATATGCAATAGTCACTGGTAGATAGCTGTACCCCAGGTATTACAGTTGTTTCCATACTTCAGTGTCTGTCCGAACGGTACGCCTGCTCTGCATATCCAGATAGTTGCAATATGCAGAGACCGTGCCCTCCCTTGTGTGTCTGACCTCCATGCATTCACAGTGTGGCTTTGCGTCTCAGAACACCATGGTCATTGTACCTGGAGTTTCTACTGGGGATATCTGCCGGACGACTTGCCCATTATCTTAGGCCACTGAGGTCGGTCTGCCTATATTGAGAAAGCCAACTGCACCAAGATATAAAAATTGATGAAACTGATATATGTTCGGATTTGATGAAATCCTTGGTTCTTCTTCCCCTGATGAACCCCTAAGACAAAGTATAGGGGGGAAACGCGTCGGGATTTGGATTGTTATCAGTGACCCCAGCAGATAAGTTCCCTGCTGGGATTATTTGTTATTTATATACATTATCGGTATATTGGTACCTAATATTATCTTTTCTAACTGTGCATAAACTTACATATGTACAGTGATAATTGGCTACTACTGCATGAGGAGCATACTTAAAGAACTATGTATGGATTCCCAAATTTGATGCAAAAATATATTATACAGTAGTTAATCTTGCTTTTCCTTCCCATTTTTAAGGATCAGCTGCATTAGGGTTACCAATCTGTCTAGGTAACCATATGTGATAATGACCTATTGACTATTCTGCACTTCCACTCTTGGTGGTGGGTTTTCTTGCGACTTGCGGGTCGTAGGGACAGCTCAGGGACAGCCGACGAGGAGCGGGGGGTACCCAATACCTTAAGGTGCACCTCTGCTGGTAAGTAGCTAAAAGGGAGGGAGAGACCATCCCCTATATATCCCTAAGGACAATAGGCTACTCACACGTCCAACTACAAGATTTTGAGCTATGCTACCCAGGGCTTACCTATTATTGTTGAGATAACTAGTGCCCCTTTCCTCACATGCTGGTTTGTACCCCCCTTTTTGTCCTCCCACTCACTTCACGTGACCAGTAAACTACTTTTTGATAATATAAGAGTTATTATGCTCTGTATGTTTTGAGCATTTTTAATATTTTACCTAATAAATATTGATTTTAGGAGTTATTTTTCTGTTTTGGTTTTGCTAGATAGCTGTACCCCAGATATTACAGTTGTTTCCATACTTCAGTGTCTGTCCGAACGGTACGCCTGCTCTGCATATCCAGATAGTTGCAATATGCAGAGACCGTGCCCTCCCTTGTGTGTCTGACCTCCATGCATTCACAGTGTGTCGGCCAGCTGAGGCTAAATTGGTGTGTAGCAGAGATGAAACGGTGCACCAAGCTCCCATGCCAGGTGGCTGGTGTGAGTTACCTGGTTGTCGGTCACCGTCCGCTGGGCTTGCTGCAGAGTATCACTCTGTTCCCTGTCTGCATTGGATTGCAGCACGTATGAGCAGCAGTTCACTAACATCGTCCACAGACTGTGATTCTATTCCATGTGAGTGAACAGACAGGTAAGCTCTTTTATCGAAGATCTTCCTGGGGCACAGGTTCACAGGTTCTCCTGGGAGTCTACCGATAGATCGGATTAAGTTTCTGGATGAGTCATACAGTTATGTCCTTCCCACAGATAATTAGTGAATGGCTTCTGGGCTTGAATCCAACGCGCGTTTTGTTAGCAATTGCGGCCCCCTTCCTCAATGAACTCTGGAGCTCTGTTTATATACGGTCACAATATAAGTTTACTAGTCCTTTCTTAGCCAGGTAATTTTCTATTTTGTGTAAATTTTTGTTTATATCCTCTTCTACCAAGAGCCATTTTTTTTCTACTTTTTCATCAACTAAAAGTGAACAAATTTAGCACAAGGTATTTTTCCCTACCAGTTTCAAAATAACCACAAATTTTCAACAGGTCTAAGAGATCTGTTAATATCCGGTCATAATATTTGTCTACCAGTCTCTTATCATCCTCTTCCAAGAGCCATTTTATTCTAATTTTTCAAGCCATTTTTTTCAAGTCAAGATTATGGGTTTGAATCCGACGCGTGTTTCGGATCAAATGTGGCCCCCTTCCTCAAAGAACTCTGGAGTTCTGTTTATATACAGTCATGATATTAGTATACTAGTCTCTTATCTTCTTCCAAGAGCCATTTATTTCAACTTTTTCAAGCCTTTTTCTTCCGAGTCAAGATTATAGGCTTGATCTGACGCGCGTTTTGGATCGAATGTGGCCCCCTTCCTCAAAGAACTCTGAAGTTCTGTTTATTCTGTTTACATACGGTCACAATATTAGTTTACTACTCTTTTCTTAACCAGATGATTTTCTATTTTGTGTGCTTTTGTTTTTGTATCCCCTTCTTTCAAGAGCCATTTTTTTTCTACGTTTTCATCAACTAAAAGTTAATAGATTTAGCCCAACATATTTTTCCCTACCAGTTTCAAAATAACCACAAATTTTCAACAGGTCTAAGAGATGTGTTAATATCTGGTCATAATATTAGTCTACCAGTCTCTTATCAACGAGATTAATTTTTATTTTGTGTGCTTTTTTTTTTCTCTTCCTCCAAGAGCCATTTTTTTCAACTTTTTCGAGCCATTTTTTTCGAGTCAAGATTATGGGCTTAAATCCGACGCGCGTTTCGAATCAAATGTGGCCCCCTTCCTCAAAGAACTCCGGAGTTCTGTTTATATACGGTCACAATATTAGTTTACTAATCCTTTCTTAGCCAGGTAATTTTCTATTTTGTGTGCTTTTGTATCCCCTTCTTCCAAGAGCCATTGTTTTTCCTACTTTTTCATCAACTAAAAGTAAACAGATTTAGCACAACATATTTTTCCCTACCAGGAACATAATTTAGTTTGAAGAATTCCCCCATCAAAATCCATAAAAAAAATACGTTAACTGGACAAAATATTCCAATAACAATGCGTATACGTATTAAGGAACAAATGGATAAGCAGAGACCACCCACCGATAAGTAGAGTATTATAATTTTATTTGAACATACTTTACTTAAAGATATAAATACAATAATGAGAGGTCAATAAGGAGGTTATCAAGATAAAAAAAAATAATATTGTGGTCACAGTAATCACTTGGATTACATCAGTAAATAAATAATTTTATAAACATATAACAATGGTGATATTTATGTACTCAGGAACACATGATTAGATGGATATCCAAAAGTCTACATGATATTTTTTTGTCCTAAAATTATTACCAACAATTACTTTATATATAAAGAGGTATTATTGAATGATAAATAAAGTGCAAGTGCTATTTCCTTGTAAGCTAAAAAGTGGACAAGTAAATCAAGAATGAAATGTACAAATAATGAAAAGTGCAGTATATACAGCACCTATGAAGATTTTGAATAAATATATTAGTAACCATTAGGTATCAAATAAATTGCATGTTCTAACTCCATGTAAAATAGTCACATGTAATAAACAGTAAATGGGATTATTTTGGATCATTATAAAGCGCAGCACTTACACATGTTGGCAGTAAATTCTGTATCTCTCTTCCAATCCCGATGTGTGTTTCGCATGCAGCTTTCTCTAGAGGAAGATACTTGTGGTGTCCTATTTCATACATATATATATATATATATATATATATATATATATATATATACATATACATATATACATACATATACATATATACATACATACATACACACACACACACACACACACACACACACACACACATACATATAAATAAAAAAAAAGCCCTCCATTAATCACCAGTTGAATGGTGGATGCATGCTCCAGTACCACCCCCATCACTTAGTATCTGCATCTGTGTCGCCCAGGGTTATGAGGTACTCGGTCCTGGGCAGTGTACAACTGGGGAAATGTCACTTTGGTAGCCGTTGCCCCGTTCCGTGCCCAGGGTGCTTTTTGAAAAGGGGATATATTCACAGGGGATTAGATTAATGTTCACACGTGACGCAACTTGCGGTTTGCAGCTAAGTATATGGAGCCGCCGCTGGACAATGTCCACTATTGGGGCTGGTGTTAATGGCAGCCTGGATGTTAGACCCTCCACATGCAGTGCCAGGCCCCAGAGGGTAGGTGATGTGACAGGTGTCAGAAGAAGGTAGTCCCCACAAGGGGTTTAGTGCAACTGGTTCTTTACTCACTTTCTGGTGGTAACTGGTTACCCGAGGCTGGCTGGTTTCACCTCCAGGTCTCCTTCTTCCCAGTGCCAGTGTAGTAATCTGGTGCCTTCTTCTCCTGCACCTGTCTCTGGTTAGTGGTTCCCGGCGGCGTAGAGCAACTGGGGGTCCCTGTCCGGTGGATTTTCCACTGCTGTCCGTTTTACAGTAGTGTGCCCAGTGGGGTTGGAGTCTCTGGTTTGTGCCCAGCTCTCTCTTTGCTACTGAGTCTCAGATTTTTATGGTCAATGAGGTCTTTGATGGTCACCTCGCTGTACAGGTGTTATCAGGCCTGCCTGGACCTTCATGCCTGACCTAGG
>NC_134363.1:17447589-17575089 GCF_048569485.1 Anomaloglossus baeobatrachus
CAGCACCCTACTAAGCTGTCTGCCCCGCAACCTCAAAAGTATAAGAAGAAACACCCTCCCAACGCGTTTCCCTCTCAATAAAGAGAGTTCATCCGGGGAGTGGAATGTATATCTACATACATCAACCTGCAGTGGCAGGTGTGTAAGCCCCTGTCGTGCCCCGTGAATGAGCTTCCGCCCTGACAGGGGCAGCACCCTACTAAGCTGTCTGCCCTGCAACCTCAAAAGCATAAGAAGAAACTCCCTCCCAACGCATTTCCCTCTCAATAAAGAGAGTTCATCCGGGGAGTGAAATGTACAGTGCCTACAAGTAGTATTCAACCCCCTGCAGATTTAGCAGGTTTACACATTCGGAATTAACTTGGCATTGTGACATTTGGACTGTAGATCAGCCTGGAAGTGTGAAATGCACTGCAGCAAAAAAGAATGTTATTTCTTTTTTTATTTTTTTTTTAAATTGTGAAAAGTTTATTCAGAGGGTCATTTATTATTCAACCCCTCAAACCACAAGAATTCTGTTTGGTTCCCCTAAAGTATTAAGAAGTATTTCAGGCACAAAGAACAATGAGCTTCACATGTTTGGATTAATTGTCTCTTTTTCCGGCCTTTTCTGACTAATTAAGACCCTCCCCAAACTTGTGAACAGCACTCATACTTGGTCAACATGGGAAAGACAAAGGAGCATTCCAAGGCCATCAGAGACAAGATCGTGGAGGGTCACAAGGCTGGCAAGGGGTACAAAACCCTTTCCAAGGAGTTGGGCCTACCTGTCTCCACTGCTGAGAGCATCATCCGGAAGTGGAAGGCTTATGGAACTACTGTTAGCCTTCCACGGCCTGGACAGCCTTTGAAAGTTTCCACCCGTACCGAGGCCAGGCTTGTCCGAAGAGTCAAGGCTAACCCAAGGACAACAAGGAAGAAGCTCCGGGAAGATCTCATGGCAGTGGGGACATTGGTTTCAGTCAATACCATAAGTAACGTACTCCACCGCAATGGTCTCCATTCCAGACGAGCCCGTAAGGTACCTTTACTTTCAAAGCGTCATGTCAAGGCTTGTCTACAGTTTGCTCATAATCACTTGGAGGACTCTGAGACAGACTGGTTCAAGGTTCTCTGGTCTGATGAGACCAAGATCGAGATCTTTGGTGCCAACCACACACGTGACGTTTGGAGACTGGATGGCACTGCATACGACCCCAAGAATATCATCCCTACAGTCAAGTATGGTGGTGGCAGCATCATGCTGTGGGGCTGTTTCTCAGCCAAGGGGCCTGGCCATCTGGTCCGCATCCATGGGAAGATGGATAGCACGGCCTACTTGGAGATTTTGGCCAAGAACCTCCGCTCCTCCATCAAGGATCTTAAGATGGGTCGTCATTTCATCTTCCAACAAGACAATGATCCAAAGCACACAGCCAAGAAAACCAAGGCCTGGTTCAAGAGGGAAAAAATCAAGGTGTTGCAGTGGCCTAGGCAGTCTCCTGACCTTAACCCAATTGAAAACTTGTGGAAGGAGCTCAAGATTAAAGTCCACATGAGACACCCAAAGAACCTAGATAACTTGGAGAAGATCTGCATGGAGGAGTGGGCCAAGATAACTCCAGAGACCTGTGCCGGCCTGATCAGGTCTTATAAAAGACGATTATTAGCTGTAATTGCAAACAAGGGTTATTCCACAAAATATTAAACCTAGGGGTTGAATAATAATTGACCCACACTTTTATGTTGAAAATGTATTAAAATTTAACTGAGCAACATAACTTGTTGGTTTGTAAGATTTATGCATCTGTTAATAAACCATGCTCTTGTTTGAAGTTTGCAGGCTCTAACTTATTTGCACCTTATCAAACCTGCTAAATCTGCAGGGGGTTGAATACTACTTGTAGGCACTGTATATCTACATACATCAACCTGCAGTGGCAGGTGTGAAGCCCCTCACCTGCAGCGTTCACCTCAGGGACTTCAGGGTCTTCTCTCCACCTCCAGGGACGCCACAGGGTCTTCACTTGATAGGAAACTTCTGGCAACAGGTATGTGAGGTTTATGTAAATGGGATTCGTGACGCCACTCTTGGTATTGCGATCAGGGTAGTGACCGCCACTGCAGTTTAACGAGCGCCTGGGGCAGATGGTGTCTGCAGTCTGGTGTTATGGCCTCCCGAGAGTGAGGCTGGCCCCAGGGGCTCAGGTGTATATGCGTAGTACCACAGGTTGCAGAAGAAATCACACACAGTCCAGAAATGTCTTTCAGGGTTTTTACTTCGGTTCAGTTGGTTAGTTGTGAGGCAACCCGGGCGATACTGAGATCAACTGCAGGGAGAACCAGGTATCCTTCAGGCTGAAGTAAGGGTGACCGTTAGCTCGCCTTCCTAGCACTTCTTGTTTCGGATAACCCCCGACTTAAAGTATATGAGATTCATCCAGGGAAGTCGCAACTGCTTTTTCTTCCCTTTCTGGCCCGTTTTCTGGCAGTGTGGACCAAGTAAAGATGGCTTCTCGCCCTATCTGACTTATGGGCCCCCTCGTTGCTGCTGATGCTGCGGACTCTGTTGGTTGATGAGACACCTGAAGCGTCCTCACCGGCAGGTTTTAGCAGACCACTAAATGGATGTCTGGCTCTAGGGTACTGTCCCCGTGCGTGCCTGGTCTATCAGGAGTCCCCGTACCCAATCACCCCGCTTCTTCCTGAGGTGTCTTTCAGCCAGGCTGACTTTGTGGCAACCGAACTCCCCCGCAAACAGCCACTACACTTGCAGGGCCTGACTAGCATGTCTGCGTGCCCGCTCTCCGCTTCAGACTCGGCTGGTGAGTCCTCCTCCACTGCTCCTTTCTGACTCACTACCATTGCTCAACTCCTTCCAGCTTCTCCACCACACCACTAGCTGAGATGTGGAGGCCATGCCCCCTCCTGGGTCTTCCCAGGGGTCCCCTCTGTGATGTGTGTGTGACCTAGTTAAAGTGTGCCTGTGTCCACACCCTATTCAGCCTTCGGATTACCTGTTTGTACTCACCCAGCATGGGTGCAGTACTCAATGGTGCCTGAACAGGTCAGAGGCGCCACACAGGGACTGGTACAACTGGAGCAGGTCCAAAAACCTGGGTGTGCTGAAATATTCGGTGGTACACTGATAAGCTCACCCATAGTTAAATACCTGCTACAAAAATCAATAATTACCTACACAAGGTCAGAAACTGACACATATTCAATTCATAGCGCCGATAAATAAAGCTGCGGCGTCTGAAGTCACTTCCGGTATAGGTCACATGAAAGTGACACATAGAAGGTCACGCCCATCGTTTGAGAAGAGAAACTTCCACGTTTCACAATGGAATGCAAGAAGTTCTGCCGTATATCTGCCAATATCTCATAGAAAGAATAAATTAGACCCAGTGTTCTTTTGGGAAAGATCATAATGACATATATTAATGGGTATTTTGATATATTCCGAGTATTATATGCAATCGCATTATTGTCGTGTTGGGGAAGAATCTTTATCCTGGCTAACTTAGAAAGTTTGGTGGACCATTGTAAATATTGTGGGTCCCACCGGGGAATTCTCCTTCTTCCTGTGGGCCAGTCAAAGCCTGGATCCAGGTATATAAATTACACAAAAAGAGCTTCAAACTACAGAGAAATACTAAAAGATAAATGCATGAGACCAAAATGATTTCAAACCATAAAAATTAAAATGTTGCTTTGTGTTAAAAACTTAATTTAGAACCTGAACAGAAACAAACATGTAAGACCTGGTACACAGAACGACAATTTACCCTCTTACAATTACTCATAGAAAGTAAACACATATTCCTGAGATAGGTATTGTCCAAAAAAAAAAAAAATACAAAAAACCCAAAGTGTTCTTTACTTTTTGGAAAATTCAAATTAATGTACATTCTGATGGATTACTAGCATTTTAGGCCATCTGGGCATTATCATATTGTGGAAGAATATGTATTCTGGCATGCTTGGAAGGTGGGGTGTGCCATTGCAGATATTGTGGGAGTGATCTCATCCATCCCATGATACCTTTCCAAAGAGTATATATTTATGACCTCTGTATACAAACAACAGAACGAGAAGAAGAGAATCCGAGAAGCTGCCCAATCATCCACGATGAAGAATCTGGTGGCTTTACTTTCCATGATCTCTGCTCTTATTGGCTCAGGTAAGACAGTTGTAGTTATTACACAGAATATAAAATATTATTGTAATTTTTTTATGATTTTTTTTTCCAGTACATACAAATTAAAATGAATATTATATCATTTTGATATATGTGGTGCCTATTAGGCCATTGTCAAAGATGGTAAAATAAATGAACATCCTCTGGATGTTTTAGTGGTAAGTCAATCTATGTAATATTTTATCATACATTAATCAAAGGTTTTTAGTGTTGATTGAGCACTACCATGCTCAGGTGCTCAGGACTCGTAATGAGCCGGTAATGCTCAGATGGGCGTTACTCGAGTATCCAAACATAATGGTAGTCAATAGGGAACTTCCCAAAAAAAAGCCTAAGCTCCTCCATTGACTTCCATTATGTTTAGGTGCTCGAGTCCCGCCCATCCGAGCACCTGAGCATGGACATGACTCGAGTACCTAAGTATAATAGAAGTCAAAGGGGAACGCAAGCATTTTTAGGGAAATCTTCAAGAAAAATGCTTGAGGGCCCCATTGACTTCCATTATACTTGGGCATCACGCCGATATGAGCATTAATGGCTCATTACAAGTATAAAGAAACTGAGCATGGTAGTGCTCACTCATCACTAGTTACCAGTACCGAGCACCCGAGCATGGTAGTGCCCGCTCATCACTAGTTACCAGTACCGAGCACCCGAGCATGGTAGTGCCCGCTCATCACTAGTTACCAGTACCGAGCACCCGAGCATGGTAGTGCCCGCTCATCACTAGTTACCAGTACCGAGCACCCGAGCATGGTAGTGCCCGCTCATCACTAGTTACCAGTACTGAGCACCTGAGCATGGTAGTGCCCGCTCATCACTAGTTACCAGTACTGAGCACCCGAGCATGGTAGTGCCCGCTCATCACTAGTTACCAGTACTGAGCACACGAGCATGGTAGTGCCCGCTCATCACTAGTTACCAGTACAGAGCACCCGAGCATGGTAGTGCCCGCTCATCACTAGTTACCAGTACCGAGCACCCGAGCATGGTAGTGCCCGCTCATCACTAGTTACCAGTACCGAGCACCCGAGCATGGTAGTGCCCGCTCATCACTAGTTACCAGTACCGAGCACCCGAGCATGGTAGTGCCCGCTCATCACTAGTTACCAGTACCGAGCACCCGAGCATGGTAGTGCCCGCTCATCACTAGTTACCAGTACCGAGCACCTGAGCATGGTAGTGCCCGCTCATCACTAGTTACCAGTACTGAGCACTTGAGCATGGTAGTGCCCGCTCATCACTAGTGACGAGTCCCCCCCTTACTGTTAGAGTTTGTTTCGGTTCGTCGAACGGCACCTTCGAACCCCATTGAAAAAAATGGCAGGCAAACACAAACGAACACATAGAAAACACAAAAAAAGGTTCAGCTTACCAGTGTAGAAGCCACAGGACAAATCAGGAGGTGCATGGATCGATCCAGATGAGCCAGTTCTGGTATGAAGTACGTATACACAGAGTAAACTCATTCTACGGTGTACAAAAGTGAAACTACTCAGGACTCCACGGCGGGCCTGGATCCCGGACTCCACGGCGGGCCTGGATCCCGGACTCCACGGCGGGCCTGGATCCCGGACTCCACGGCGGGCCTGGATCCCGGACTCCACGGCGGGCCTGGATCCCGGACTCCACGGCGGGCCTGGATCCCGGACTCCACGGCGGGCCTGGATCCCGGACTCCACGGCGGGCCTGGATCCCGGACTCCACGGCGGGCCTGGATCCCGGACTCCACGGCGGGCCTGGATCCCGGACTCCACGGCGGGCCTGGATCCCGGACTCCACGGCGGGCCTGGATCCCGGACTCCACGGCGGGCCTGGATCCCGGACTCCACGGCGGGCCTGGATCCCGGACTCCACGGCGGGCCTGGATCCCGGACTCCACGGCGGGCCTGGATCCCGGACTCCACGGCGGGCCTGGATCCCGGACTCCACGGCGGGCCTGGATCCCGGACTCCACGGCGGGCCTGGATCCCGGACTCCACGGCGGGCCTGGATCCCGGACTCCACGGCGGGCCTGGATCCCGGACTCCACGGCGGGCCTGGATCCCGGACTCCACGGCGGGCCTGGATCCCGGACTCCACGGCGGGCCTGGATCCCGGACTCCACGGCGGGCCTGGATCCCGGACTCCACGGCGGGCCTGGATCCCGGACTCCACGGCGGGCCTGGATCCCGGACTCCACGGCGGGCCTGGATCCCGGACTCCACGGCGGGCCTGGATCCCGGACTCCACGGCGGGCCTGGATCCCGGACTCCACGGCGGGCCTGGATCCCGGACTCCACGGCGGGCCTGGATCCCGGACTCCACGGCGGGCCTGGATCCCGGACTCCACGGCGGGCCTGGATCCCGGACTCCACGGCGGGCCTGGATCCCGGACTCCACGGCGGGCCTGGATCCCGGACTCCACGGCGGGCCTGGATCCCGGACTCCACGGCGGGCCTGGATCCCGGACTCCACGGCGGGCCTGGATCCCGGACTCCACGGCGGGCCTGGATCCCGGACTCCACGGCGGGCCTGGATCCCGGACTCCACGGCGGGCCTGGATCCCGGACTCCACGGCGGGCCTGGATCCCGGACTCCACGGCGGGCCTGGATCCCGGACTCCACGGCGGGCCTGGATCCCGGACTCCACGGCGGGCCTGGATCCCGGACTCCACGGCGGGCCTGGATCCCGGACTCCACGGCGGGCCTGGATCCCGGACTCCACGGCGGGCCTGGATCCCGGACTCCACGGCGGGCCTGGATCCCGGACTCCACGGCGGGCCTGGATCCCGGACTCCACGGCGGGCCTGGATCCCGGACTCCACGGCGGGCCTGGATCCCGGACTCCACGGCGGGCCTGGATCCCGGACTCCACGGCGGGCCTGGATCCCGGACTCCACGGCGGGCCTGGATCCCGGACTCCACGGCGGGCCTGGATCCCGGACTCCACGGCGGGCCTGGATCCCGGACTCCACGGCGGGCCTGGATCCCGGACTCCACGGCGGGCCTGGATCCCGGACTCCACGGCGGGCCTGGATCCCGGACTCCACGGCGGGCCTGGATCCCGGACTCCACGGCGGGCCTGGATCCCGGACTCCACGGCGGGCCTGGATCCCGGACTCCACGGCGGGCCTGGATCCCGGACTCCACGGCGGGCCTGGATCCCGGACTCCACGGCGGGCCTGGATCCCGGACTCCACGGCGGGCCTGGATCCCGGACTCCACGGCGGGCCTGGATCCCGGACTCCACGGCGGGCCTGGATCCCGGACTCCACGGCGGGCCTGGATCCCGGACTCCACGGCGGGCCTGGATCCCGGACTCCACGGCGGGCCTGGATCCCGGACTCCACGGCGGGCCTGGATCCCGGACTCCACGGCGGGCCTGGATCCCGGACTCCACGGCGGGCCTGGATCCCGGACTCCACGGCGGGCCTGGATCCCGGACTCCACGGCGGGCCTGGATCCCGGACTCCACGGCGGGCCTGGATCCCGGACTCCACGGCGGGCCTGGATCCCGGACTCCACGGCGGGCCTGGATCCCGGACTCCACGGCGGGCCTGGATCCCGGACTCCACGGCGGGCCTGGATCCCGGACTCCACGGCGGGCCTGGATCCCGGACTCCACGGCGGGCCTGGATCCCGGACTCCACGGCGGGCCTGGATCCCGGACTCCACGGCGGGCCTGGATCCCGGACTCCACGGCGGGCCTGGATCCCGGACTCCACGGCGGGCCTGGATCCTGGACTCCATGGCGGGCCTGGATTTGGAACTCCATAGCGAAGGGGAAATGCATACTAGTGTAGTGAGCTGAATATTCTTTTTCTAATCAATCAGTGACCCGTGATCAAATTTCGGGTGCACTGATTGGTGCCACGCCTTTATGTCAGTGCATGATAAATCCCGCTGTAAGGGGTACTAGCAATGCCGAGCGTGATAGTACCTTCCCCCGTCGCACATGCGATATCTTGTGATAGCTGCCGTAGCAAACATTATCGATACGGAAGATTCACACGCACTTACCTGCCCTGCGACGTTGCTCTGGCCGGCAACCTGCCTCCTTCCTAAGGGGGCGGGTCGTGCGGCATCACAGCGATGTCACACAGTAGGCGGCTAATAGAAACATCGTAAACATACCGCCCACCCCCTTCCTTCCGCATAGCCGGTGGAGGTAGGTAAGGAGATGTTCCTCGCTCCTGCGGCTTCACACACAGCGATGTGTGCTACCGCAGGAACGAGGAACAACATCGTATCTCCTATTGGTGCGACATTATGAAAATGAACGACGCTACACAGATCACCGATTTTCGACGCTTTTGTGATCGTTTATCGGTGCATCTAGGCTTTACACATTGCGACGTCGTTACCGGCGCCGGATGTGCGTCACTTTCGATTTTTACCATGACGATATCGCAGTAGCGATGTCGCAACGTGCAAAGTACCCCTAAGAGATTGACAGCGGAATTTAACAGGTTAGCAAATGCGGATGAAGCTTCAATCCACCTGCGATTGTTAGCAACACACCCTGAATGTAACACACAGCCATTGGCTTCCAGCTAAGGAGCGAGCTCACCACGTGAGCCTGTCATATACACCAGCTTACGACATGCATCATACATGTATGGCGGATATCATGAAGGAGTTAAATCATAGAAATAAAAAATGCTCCTTAATGTTAAAATTTACTTTAGCTGCAAATAAAAAAGCATGTGCACATGACCAAAGTATATCCACAATACCTTAGAGAAAATAAAAAATCAATAAGACACAGTGTTCTTGGGATCGATCAAACTGACAGATATCCTGATGGATTCCCAGTATTAGAGGTCATCATATTATTGTCGTACTGGAGAACAACGTTTATTCTGGCAACCTTGGAAAGTGTAGTGTGCCATTGCAAATGTTATGGGGCCCACAGGGAATTCACATTTTTTTTGTGGGTCAGTACATGCCTGGATCCAGGTATCTAAATAACACACGCGAAGAGCTCCAAATCCTATAGATGTACAGTAATATGAAAGCTTAAAACCAAAATGAATTTAAACCTAAAAATAAAAATGTTGCTTGATGTTAGAAATTTATTTTAAGTGTCTGAAGAGAAACAAAAATTTAAGACCTAGTACACAGAACCAAAATGTACCCTCTTACAATTCCTGTGTCCTGTGTTACGATAGGTGTCGGACAGTACCTTGGGTTCGCCGACCAGGAAGGCAATGGAAACCCTGTCTCTAGAGAAGGGAGAGATGGAGGTTCCCATTCAAACCTTCCACTGGTGCCTGGCTCCTCTGACCACCATAGATAGGTTCCGCATCTATGCGCCAAGCAGGATACCTGGCCCTGGCTGAACCTAAATTGGACCCTACGTAGGGAACAAATGGAATGAGCAGTTAGTCAACTCCACTAAGCTCTAAAGAAGACTCAGGGAGCACAAACAGGGTGAACTAAATGAATAACTTATTTCCAAGAAGCCACAGGGAGCGGAACAGCAACAACAATGTTTCTTCAAACAATTACAAGCCGTATGCTTGCATCCAAGGCCTGTCTAGAAATTTAACTCTATCACCATTAAACACTAAGGGAAAATGTGGGTATTTAAGGACACAAGAGGAAGTAATGATAATTAGCTGCTGAAAGGTGAGGATATCTGTAGGGTCCTAAAAGGAAAGGGATTAACCCCAAACAGAGAAGACACAAAGGATACCATTTACACCACAGCAGGAAACATAGAATATCAGGGAGAAGTTTGTGCAGCCAGATGCTGTGACTTTCTAAAACTGGACACCACATGACTGTCAACTGTGACACACCCATGACAGTACCCTGCTTTCTATGACTTGTCTACGGACACTCAAGTCCAGGCTTATCTGGATGGTAAGCATGACATGAATGAACCAAGCTTGTGGATGTAACACCCATACAGGCGGCCCTGCACTGTCCTGCCCACTCTAGCAGCGAGGACGCTAGGACTCTCACCATCTAGATCATCTAGTGGTGGCAGTCCCATCGCCTGTCCCTGCTGCTGTTTCCCAAGGCCTCTGCATGCCACACAGGCCTCCTTTTTCTTAAAGAGCCAGCATGCCCTGACTAAGAAGTTACCTCTCAGCTTGCTGAGAGACTGCAAGTATTTAAGACATCTTCCCCTTAAGGCTACTTTACACACTGCGATATCGGTCCCGATATCTCTAGTGTGGGTACCCGCCCCCATCTGTTGAGCGACACGGGCAAATCGCTGCCCGTGCCGCACAACATCGCCCACACCCGTCACACATACTTACCTGCCCGGCGACGTCGCTGTGACCGGCGAACCGCCTCCTTTCTAAGGGGGCGGTCCGTGCGGCGTCACAGCGACGTCACTGAGCGGCCGCCCAATAGCAACGGAGGGGCGGAGATGAGCGGGACGTAACATCCCGCCCACCTCCTTCCTTCCTCATAGCGGCCGGGAGGCAGGTAAGGAGAGCTTCCTCATTCCTGCGGCGTCACACATAGCGATGTGTGCTGCCGCAGGAGCGACGAACTACATCGGACGAACTACATCGTTACTGCTGCAGTAACGATAATCGAGAATGGACCCCCATGTCACCGATAAGCGATTTTTCACGTTTTTGCAACGATGCAAAATCGCTCATTGGTGTCACACGCAGCAACATCGCTAATGCGGCCGGATGTGCATCACAAATTCCGTGACCCCAACGACTGTGCATTAGCGATGTCGCAGCGTGTAAAGCCCCCTTTAAGGGAAGTGCCTGGGCAATGAGTTTCTAATGTTGGCAGTTCTCAGGTCCCATTGTACTGCTGCTGCTATCATTGTGCTGTATTCTGCTGATGATTCTTGTCAGTTTTAGTGAATTACCAGTAGAGATGAGCGATGTTCGAGGTTCGCCAATTTCATGTTCGAGTGATTTTGGGAGCTGTTCGAGTCATTCGACGAACTTGAACGATTGGCTAAAAGTTCGGCAGTTCGAGTTACCGTTCGAGAACAGTTCGAGCACCAAAAGTGTGGCTTTTCACAGTAAGTATGTGCACACCTTTCGTATCTGCATGCGTCCTGCGTCCCCAGCCCAATCCCTCTCTCTTTCCTACTCACCGATCACTGGCGTCTCGCTGCACGGCTGTCACAAATCTTCGGCAGCATTTCCTCTTTTGAAAATGGCTGCCGCTTGATTATTCAGTTAGTTATTCCGTGCTTTCCCTGCTTACCGGTGCCCATGATTGGTTGCAGTCAGACACGCCCCCCGATGAGTGACAGCTGTCTCACTGCAACCAATCTCAGCCGCCGGCGGGCGGCTCTATATCGTGGAGTAACATAGATAAATAAATAAAAAAAAAAAAATGCGGTCCCCCCATATTTGATACCAGCCAGGATAAAGCCACACGGCTGGAGGCTGGTATTGTCAGGATGTAGAGTGCCACGTCATGGGGAGCCCACCACCCTAACAATATCAGCAGGCAGCAGCTCGGAGTTGCTGCATCCATTAGATGCGGCAGTCCCGGGACTCTACCCAGCTCATCCCGAATTGCCCTGGTGCTGTGGCAATCGGGGTAATAAGGAGTTAATCATGGCAGGCGTCTCCCCGAGCTACCTTCCATTATTAAACTGTAAGTGAAAGTAAATAAACACACACACAATGAAAAATCCTTTATTTGGAATAAAAGACAAAAAAAACACTTTCACCATTTTATTAAAATCCCCAAATACCCCTCCAGGTCCGGCATAATCCACACAACACTTTCAGCTCTGCTACATGAAGATGCAGGGAGCTTTGCCATGCTCAACACCATTCCTGTGTTGAATGGTAAAATCATACTGCTGTAGTGCCAAGCTCCACCGCAGTAGCTTACCATTGTCGCCGGCCACCCGGTGTAGCCAGCTGAGAGGGTTGTGGTCTGTTTCTATGGTGAAGTTGTGTCCATATAGGAAGGGCTGCAGTTTCCGCAGGGCCCACACTATAGTGAGGCACTCCTTCTCCACAGTGGCCGCAGGCCACTTCCCGGGATAAGAGCTTGCGGCTGAGAAACACCACCGGATGCTCTTCTCCCTCCCCATTTACCTTGCTGAGTGCTGAACCCAGGCCAAATGCACTGGCATCTGTCTGAACTATGAACCGTCAGGTGTAATCTGGGGCTTGTAGGATTGGGGAACTTGCGAGGGCAGCTTTCAGTGCCCTGAAGGGCCGTTCACAGTCATCTGTCCAGGTGACTACTTGCGGTAACTTCTTTTTGGTGAGGTCCGTCAACGGCTTAGCAAGAGCACTATAGGTAGGAATGAACTTCCTATAATACCCTGCCGAACCCAAGAAGGACATCACCTGCTTCTTTGAATTGGGGGTAGGCCAGGAGGTGATGGCTTCAACCTTTCCTGGCTCTGGTTTCAGGGTCCCGCCACCCACTCGCTGTCCAAGGTACTGTACCTCCGTCATGCCAATCTGACACTTCCCTGGCTTTATAGTCAGACCAGTGCTTTGGATCCGCCTGAGCACCTGCTCCAGGTGCCCCCGGTGTTCCTCCCAAGTGGGACTAAAGATGGCAATGTCATCCAGGTAAGCAACTGCAAGCAGCTGGTCGACCAATCGCTGGAAAGTGGCAAGAGCATTTCTCATGTCAAAGGGCATGACGAGCGATTCGTACAGCCCGAATGGGGTGATGAAGGCTGACCTTTCTTGGACAAAGGAATCTGCCAGTACCCTCGACCCAGGTCCATGATTGTCAGGTACCGGGCCCCGGCTAAGCAATCCAGTAGCTCATCGATGCATGGCATTTGGTATACATCGGGTGCTGTGATTGCATTTAGCCTCCTGTAGTCCACACAAAAACGGCTTGTCCGGTCCTTTTTTAGAACCAAAACTACAGGCGAGGCCCATAAACTTTTGAAACTCTGGATCACTCCCAGGACTAGCATTTCATCGATCTCCCTTTTTATGTCCTTTTGTACCTCTAGGGAGACACGGTATGGGGGTTGACGGACTGGGGAATGACTCCCTGTGTCCACCTGGTGGTGGGTGGCTAGGGATGTTTTCCCTGGGACATTCGTGAAGGTCATCAGGTAGGGTCGAAAAACCTCCCGCAGCTGGGACTTTTGGTCCATGGATAGCTGTGGGTTGAATGTCGTCTCCTCGATAGACCCTGCATCCCCGGCTGAGGCGAGCAAGTCCACCAAGACTTTGCTTTAGCCTTCCTCGGGAAGGCTACTGTTACGGTTGCTGTGGCTCTGGAGACTATGTCCAGATTTCTTGCTACTGCACATGTGCAAACGCTGGAGACTAAGTCCTATCTTGGAGCCATTGCACATGTGCGGGTGACATCATCTCTGACACGAGGTCACATGTCTCTGACACCTTCTAAGCTGATTGGCCACTGGTCATGTGCTTGTGACACGTGGTCACTTGTCTCTGACACCTTCTATGCCGATTGGTCACAGGTCATGTGCTTATGACGCTTTGCTCGGTGATAGGCCAGCGTGACGTCATTGCTGTCATTGTGGCAGCGGATTGGCTCTGGTGTCCTCCATCTTGGATGAGGCACAGAGTCTATATAAGACCCTGACGCACGCCACCCGGCGCTCAGTCCTCTTGGTTCATGTATGAGGGTAGACACCCTGTGCACGTCCCTCTAGGCATCTCTCTGTCTATGTTAGGTGAGCGCTACCGGCAGGGTAGCGTTCTTATACCTTACAGCTTCGGCTGCAGTCCGTATCCTTACCTCTTAGTGGAGCGGACATAGGCAGGTGCCTGAGGCACATGGTCCGGCTGGGCCTTGTGATTCTACTCGTAGGTGGACGTTGCCGCTAGGGTAACGTTCCTTTTACTGCGTCTGGCAGTTGTTCGTATCCTCGCACACTAGGGGAGTGAACATAGGTAGGAGCTTTGTGCGGCTTATGCTGCTGTCCGTCTCTTTTGCACCACTAGAAGAGCGGACCTACGCAGATGCCATATCTAGTGGTTCGTGTCCTCGCACACTAGTGGAGCGAATGCAGGTAGGAGCTTTGTGCGGCTTACGCTGCTGTCCGTCTCTTTTGCACCACTAGAAGAGCGGACCTAGGCAGGTGCCATATCTAGTGGTTCGTGTCCTCGCACACTAGTGGAGCAAACGCAGGTAGGAGCTTTGTGCGGCTTACGCTGCTGTCCGTCTCCTGGCACCACTAGAGTAACGGACCTAGGTAGGTGCCATTTCCCACTCACTGCTTTTGTCTCTGTGATCTTTAACAGAGACCATTCCACACACCCTCCAAGTAAGGGAGGAATTGATTTATTTTCTAATTATATTCCTCTGAGTTTAACAGAGGTATTGCACTCTGCACTTGTGCTATTATTTATTACAGTGGCACACTTATATACCCCTTATCCTCTGCCATAGTCTGCAGCAGAGTCTTTGCACGGTGGACCCTGACTGTCTGACTTCCCTTTAGGTTTTATTATCAGACAGCCCCCCATAACAGCTACACATAGGAAGGGTGAAGGCTTCCCTGTCATGATGAGCTTTCATCATGTTGACATGCAAGACCTTTTGCCTCTTCCTGGCATGGTCGATGGTAACCACGTAGTTTACATCATTGAGGCACTGATGCACAAGGTATGGACCCTCCCAGGCCACCTGAAGCTTGTTCTGGGTCATTGGGAGAAGGACCCACACCTTCTGACTCACTTCGTACACCCACTCTCGAGCGTGTTGGTCGTACCATCGCTTCAGGCTGGCCTGGGCTTGCACCATATTCTCGTGCACTAGCCGTGTCATTGACTGCACTTTGTCACAGATCCGAATGACATACTCCACAACGGACACTTCTGGGGAGTTCAGTTCCTTTTCCCAGGATTCCCTTACCAGACCAAGAGGCCCCCAGACTCATCTGCCATACAGGAACTCGAAGGGGGAAAACCCCGTTGAGGCCTGTGGTACCTCTCTGTAGGCAAACAGCAGGTGTGATAGATACTTCTCCCAGTCACGTCCTTGTGACTCAACCAGCATCTTTAGCACCTGCTTAAGGGTAACATTAAATCGCTCACACAAACCATTGGTCTGTGGGTAATAGGCGCTTGATACCAGATGCTGCACCTGAATTTTCTTACAGAGAGCCTCCATTAGACGAGACATGAACTGAGTCCCCTAGTCGGTAAGCATCTCCCTGGGAAATCCTACTCGGGAGAATATGGCCAGGAGGGCATCTGCCACCTTATTGGCCCTAACTGAGGACAGAGCCACTACCTCCGGATTACGGGTAGCAAAGTCTACCACAGTAAGGATGAAATGTTATCCAGAGCTGCTGGGGACGGCTAGAGGCCCGACGATGTCCACAGTGACCCTCTGGAAAGGCCCCTCTATCACTGAAAAAGAGATCAGGGGCGCTTTGGGAGCAGGCCCTGACTTTCCCACTCTTTGACATGTGATACAGGAGCGGCAGTAATTGGCAACATCTATCCCCACTTTGAGTCAATAGAAGTGGTGAGACAGCTGGGCCTTGGTTTTGCTGACCCCCAAGTGTCCGGCGAGTGGGATCTCATGATCAATCCACAGCAACTCACTCCTAAAGCAGTGAGGCACCACCAGCTGTCTTTCATTCAGCCACTCCTGTTGGGGGTTACAGGGAACAGTCTCCCGGTACAACCTCCCCTGGTCCCAGAATACCCTCTCCTCTTGGAGGAAGGCTTCTCTGCGAGGTCCCTTAACGTCTCTAGACTGGCATCAGTTAGTAGAGCCATCTGGATCTCTTGGCTAGAGGCAGCCAAAGTGACGTGAAGGTTCCAACCTCACCGGGACCCTCTGGGACCTGCTCTGGGTCTGTAACCAGTTTCGGTATCCCTCTGGGTGAAGAGGTGTCAGAAGTAGAGATGAGCGAACCGACCGTAGTTTGGCTAGAGTTCGGTTCGCCGAACGGAGGTCCTGTTCAAGTTCAGTTCGGCGAACGTTCGACGAACCACTCGAACCGCATAGGAAACAATGGCAGGCAATCACAAACACATAAAAACACCTAGAAAACACCCTCAAAAGGTGTCCAAAAGGTGACAAACAACTCACAACACAATACAAACACATGGGAAAGTGACAAGAACAAATTCTCATGCGAAAACAAAAGAGCAGGACAAGGAAAAAGAGGAGGAGACACAGATATAGGCATGGCGCGCCTTTCTAAAATCATGTAAAACACCGCAAGGTGACTCCAAGCGGAGTTCTCCCATTTTTCCAAACATTGGGCCACACACACACCCACCCCTTTAGTGGCAGCAGTTGTGCCCCAGTTGTACACTTCACAGGTAGATTTGCATCAAGCACATTCAAAAATACGCCATACTTAACCGTCCCCAGGATGACACCGGGGTAGGTAGCAAAGTCTTTGCTAAACCATGACTTGTTCATCTTGGCTCCTTTTAAAATCACAGCAAGCAAAGGTTACTCCAAGCGGAGTCTCCCTTTTTTTCCAAAAATTGGGCCCACACACACTCACCCCTTCGGTGGCAGCACTTGTGCCCTAGTTGCAAACAGGATGTTTTGATTTGCATTAAGCACATTCCAAATCCACAAGCCTTTACTCTCCCCAGGATGACACAGGGGTAGTAAATTCCTTGTGGATCCATGACTTGTTCATTTTGATGAACGTTAGTCTGTCCACATTGTCACTGGACAGACGCGTGCGCTTATCTGTCAGCACACACGCAGCAGCACTGAAGACACGTTCAGAGACAACGCTGGCAGCTGGACACGACAAAATCTCCAAGGCGTAACTGGAGAGCTCTGGCCATTTTTCAAGATTTGAAGCCCAAAATGAGCAAGGCTCCATTTGCAAAGTCTTGGCATCGATGTTCATTTGGAGATACTCCTGTATCATCCTCTCCAGCCGTTGACTATGTGTCAGACTTGTTGTCTCTGGTGGCCTTGCAAAGGAGGGTCTAAAAAAATTATGAAAAGATTCAATAAAATTGCTGTTACCAGCACCAGTTACGGTGCTACTTGTACGGGTAGACTGTTGAAGATGACGAGACCGTCCCATGTTTGTCAAGTTACAACTGGGAGATTCACTCCCTGCAGCTGCATGGTTGTTTGGTGGAAAAGCCGAGCGAAGATCGAGTAACAGCTTCTGCTGATACTCCTGCATACGTGCGTCCCTTTCTATGGAAGGAATTATGTCACAAAATTTGGACTTGTACTGGGGATCTAATAGTGTGGCAAGCCAGTAGTCATCATCACTTCTAATTTTGACAATACGAAGGTCATGTTGGAGGTAGTTCAGCAAGAAAGCACTCATGTGTCTTGCGCAGCCATGCGGACCAAGTCCACGCTGTGTTTGTGGCATAGAGGTGCTACCCGTTCTTTCTTCTGACATATCCCCCCAACCTCTTTCAACTGAAATTTGACCAAGGTCTCCCTCATCCACTAAGTCTGCCATGTCCATGGACAGTTTGTCCTCCATTTCTTCATGTTCTCCGGCACCTTCCTCAACATTTCGCCTGCTACCATGCGCCCTTGTTGATCCCAGTCCCCCATGGTCCCATGCCTGCCGTGTTGGTGATGAACGTCTGGACCTTGGTGATGTTGTGGTGTCTTGCGCATATGAATCCTCCTGTAGTTCCTCCCCTTCCTGTTGTCCCAGCCCCTGACTCCGAATAGTGTTTAGCGTGTGCTCCAGCATGTAAATGACTGGAATTGTCATGCTGATAATGGCATTGTCAGCGCTAAACATATTCATCGCCATGTCGAAACGGTGCAGAAGGGTGCATAGGTCCTTGATTTGAGACCACTCCATCAGGGTGATCTGCCCCACCTCTGCATCTTGTTGGCCCAGGCTATACGTCATGACGTATAGCACCAGGGTTCGGCGGTGCTGCCACAGTCGCTGTAACATGTGGAGAGTCGAATTCCAGCGTGTCGGCACATCGCATTTCAGGCGATGAACTGGCAGGCCGAAAGACTTCTGGAGCGATGCAAGTCGCTCAGCAGCGGTGGTTGAATGGCGGAAGTGAGCAGACAGTTTTCGTGCCCTGGTCAGAAGGCCATCTAGGCCAGGATAGTGTATTAAAAATTGCTGGACAACAAGGTTCAACACGTGAGCCATACAAGGTACGTGTGTCACCTTGCCCAGGCGAAGGGCCGCACCCAGGTTTGCAGCATTGTCGCACACGGCCTTACCAGGATGCAGGTTGAGTGGAGACAACCATTTATTAAACTCGGATCGCAGAGCTGACCAAACTCCTCAGCTGTGTGACTCTTATTACCAAGACATTTCAAGCTAAAGACCGCCTGATGCCGTTGCGCTCTGCTGTCAGCATAGTAATGAGGGGTGCGTGATTCCTGCTGCGCAGTGAGAACGCTGGTGGCCTGACCAGGCAGGCTTGGGGCGGAGGTGGAGGACCCAGATGAGGTGGAGGAGGCAGACGCAGTGGCGGAACTTGGACAGACAGAGGATTGACACACAAGTCGTGGGGACGGCAAGACTTGTGCAGCAGACCCTTCACCATCTATCACCATAGTTACCCAGTGCCCAGGCAGCGACATGTAACGTCCCTGTCCATGCTTACTGGTCCAAGTATCGGTGGTAAAATGCACCCGTTCACACACAGAGTTTCTCAAGGAAGCGGTGATGTTGTGTGCGACATGCTGGTGTAGCGCGGGCACACCTTTCTTAGAGAAGTAGTGGCGACTGGGCATCTGGTACTGGGGCACAGCGACAGACATAAGGTCTCTAAAATCCTGTGTGTCCACCAGGCGGAAAGGCAGCATTTCCGTAGCCAAGAGCTTACAGAGGGATTAAGTCAACCTCTTAGCTTTGTCATGGGTCGCAGGAAATGGCCTTTTATTTGTCCACATCTGAGGGACAGAGATCTGGCTGCTGTGTGAAGACTGTGTTGAGTAGGGTGTCCCTGGAAAAATGCAGGTTTGTGAGGAAAGTGCAGGCGGAGACATGATGTTGCCTTCATCCAACGTTGGTGCTATCGATGTCTGAGAGAGCTGTACACACGCACTTGTTTCCCCTTCCAAACCAACTGACGACCTACCAAGCAAACTGCCTGTTGCGGTTACAGTGGTGGAAGTTGTGCGTGGAAAACCAGGTGTGACAGCTGTCCCCACAGTCCTAGAAGATGAAGAGCGCGCAGATGCACTGGAAGGGGAAGGTGGTAGATGGTCCGCTCCGCTAGGCCACATTGCAGCACGGTGAGCTTCCCACTGGGACATATGATATTTATTCATGTGACGATTCATGGAAGAAGTTGTCAAACTGCTGAGGTTTTGCCCTCTACTAACAGAATCACGACAAATTTTACAGATCACATAATTTGGGCGATCTTTGCTATGTCAAAAAAGGACGAGGCTAGGCAAGGCTTAGAGGGCATGCGACCTGCTGATCCACCCCGACTAGTGCTCAGAGGCAGAGTGGTGGCTGAGGATGCAGTTGTAGACGTGCTACCAGTGCTCCGACTCTATCCAGGAAGGCAGAAGGTAACTTAGTCATCGGTTGCATCCTCCTCCACCGCCACTGTTGACCTCCTCGAGTGCCTGACTGTGGGTTGACAGTAGGTGGGATCTAGAACTTCCTCATCAATTGTTGTGTTTGCACTCCCCTCACCCTCAGACCAAGCCTCTTCTTGCCCTGACCGAATATTTAAGTTGTCATCCCAATCTGGTATCTGCGTCTCATCGTCAGCAGTATGTTCCTCATTGTCTATAACAACAGATGTTACAGTTTGTGAAAAAGGGTCAACATTATGCTCAGAAACTTGGTCCTCATGGCCTGAATCAGAGTCACAAAGGTTCTGGGCATCACTGCAGACCATTTCCTGGTCTGTACTCACTGTAGCTTGGGAGCAGACTTCTGATTCCCAGGCTATAGCGTGACTGAACAGCTCTGCAGACTCAGCCATCTCAGTTCCACCATACTGTGCAGGGCGGATGGAGACTTCAAAGCTGCGAGAAAGCAAGTGTGATTGGGATGACAACTCAGAGGACTGGTGTTTTTTGGATGCGGTAGTTGAGGTGGCTGAGAGGGCACTTGTTGGACCACTTGAGATCCATTCAAGCATTTTCCTTTTTTGGCCATCATCTACCTTTGTTCCAGTTGTTCGTGTCCGTAAAAAAGGGAGCACATTGGATTGTCCACGGTAAGTAGTAGACATCTTACATTTGCTGGTAGATGGTCTATCTTCAGCAGATGTTAATTGAGCTTTGCCACCTTCCCCACGGACAAACCTTTTTTTCCTTTTCCAACACACCTCTTCCCCTTTCCACCAGCATCTGTCATTTTGCCACTCATTTTGATTGCGACAAGATTGTGCACTTAAAATGTGGTAGTAAAAATTGAGAGGTGGTGTAGATTGCAGCGGTGGTTTAGCTTTATTAACAGCAGAATAAACAACAATAAATATCCCTGACAATGCAACTACTGCCCTTAAACTGGCAGCATAGTTTGCTAGTATAATGGCTTAGTAACAATGAGTTTGAGTGTGCAATGCAGTGGTGCTGCAAATAGCTTTGCACCAGTGGGACAATAATGAAGTCCAACAGCCACTTTTAGGATTGCACTAAGTTTCCTCAGTGTTTGCTAGTATAATGGCTTAGTAACAATGAGTTTGAGTGTGCAAAGGGCAGGAGGGTACAGTGGCAGGGTTGTGGATCTGGGTAGAGAAAAGGAAGCCTCACTTTCTATCCCTCCTAATGGGGAAATGCAGGGAGGAAATCCCTGACCTTAGCTACACAGACGCTGTCATCTTGTGTAGCTGTTAAAATCTGTTTTCACGGACCAGACTGTCACCTATGGCTCTGACCCTGCCGGTATTAGCCCTTACAAGGGCTGAAATAAACTTCTATCCCTATTCTGTATAGCGCTGTGTATAGAGCGTACACAGCAGTATCGGAGACAGGAGCTACGCCAGCGGTGACTGACACCAAGACGCAGAAGTCAGATAATGGCGTGCTGAAGGAAAATGTCCGTTTGTATAATGCAAGGACATGTGACATGGACATCCTATCACACATGCCGTTGCTTCTCTGGCTAAAAGTCCACTTAGCTGTGTGTGTGTCTGGGATTGGCTGACATGCTGGCCCGCCCCACTACACGCGCGCGCTTAGGGAAGGAAGACAAGGAAAAAAAAAATGGCGATCGCCATTATCCAAACAGCAGTGATCTGAATGCGCTGTTCCCACACACTATACGCTGAAATTTCATAATAGTGTGAGTCACAGAGTGACTTACACTATTACAGCGGAAAGCCAGCTAGTAATTAGCTTGTCTTTTTGCTGCTAGAACCGATCTCGAACGTATCTAGAACTATCGAGCTTTAGCAAAAAGCTCGAGTTCTAGTTCGATCTAGAACAGCCCCCAAAATCACTCGAGTTGCGAACTGGAGAACCTCGAACTGCGAACCGCCCTCAACTCTAGTCAGAAGGCAAGGTTTCATTTGCGTTCTTGGCACTCTGACTGCGGGTGACAGCACCGATGAAGGCTGTCTCCCCGGGGGATAACTCTTCCCCATCAGCCTGACCGGCTCTGGGTGCTACTTGCTCGTCATCCCGTAATACCTTAGGGGCAGTGCCAATCCTGGGGCAGTTATCACCGGCTGTGTCACTGTCCGCTGTGACACTGGTCAGTTGCATTTAACCATTTTCCATGTTGTTCTCATGTCTGCCTCCATCTCTGTCAGCACAGACACTTACTACCTTGGGGTCGTCCTCAGCCACGTCACCCTGCAGCGTGGCATGGCTGAGTTCCCCTGTACAAACCTCCACTTTATTAGCATGCACAACACTAGTAATCACGTTCTGGATATCCGCATTCGGGTCACATGACTTAACAACATTTGCATCACATAATTTAACAACATTTGCATCACATGACTTATTGGTTTTGGGAGGATCATCAGGGAGGTATTTTGCAACCAATCGCCCCAGATCAGTCCCCAATAAAACATTGGTTGGTAGATGTTCGGACACCCCCACTTACCTCCACCCTCTCCCAGCACCCCAGTCGAGGGAAACCTGGGACATTGGGAAGGATTGGCGAACACCCCCAGCCACCGTGACAGTCAGGAGTTTTCCCGGGATAAAGTTTTCAGGAGGCACCAATTCGGGGCGGACCACTGTTCGCTCGGCCCCAGTGTCCTTGAGCCCCACAGTGGGGGTTCCGCCCATGGTGACGGAGTGTAGGTTTTCGCAGACCCTACCACCCGCCTCTCTCACCAAAAGGACAGTTGCACTAGGCCCTTGGGCCTTGGATGTGGGGTTCCTCTTCTGCCTCTCTGGTCAAGCGAAGCTGAGGTGTCCAGGCTGGTTGCAGGAAAAACACCTGCGAGTGTCAGAGGTTGGCCGGGCACTGGTGGATGACACATGACCTTTGGGAGGTCAGCTGGTAGGAGCAGGGGTGGTTGTAGTTGTCATTTTACCCCCTTTCCAGCTGGTGGTGGACAGCTTCCGCACCCCCGA
This sequence comes from Anomaloglossus baeobatrachus, assembly GCF_048569485.1. NCBI lineage: Eukaryota > Metazoa > Chordata > Amphibia > Anura > Aromobatidae > Anomaloglossus > Anomaloglossus baeobatrachus. Next base: position 17,470,148 of record NC_134363.1, read on the forward strand.
TGCATGGTTTGCCTCATAGGTGTCGGCAATCTGTGCTTCTGTATTTGCATCCTTTGGTTCCCGGTCCATCACGAACTGTCGCATGTCCGCAGAACACGAGTCTATTAATTAATCCTTTACCATCAGGTCTGTTATCTGCTCATCCGTGGTCTTATTGTTTACAGTTGGTCCGGAGCCCATCTACAAAGTCTCTATTGCTGTTGTGAGGTCCAAGATGGAGGGTCCGGAACTTTTTGCGGTACATCTCTGGAGTTAGCTGATACTTCCTTAATAGGCCCTGCTTTATGGCCTCAGTCTCCACTCTGCTCTTGAGGGAGACTGGAAAATGCGTCTAGGGCCTTGCCTCGCAGACCTGTGGTTAAGTATCATGACCATTGTGCTGAGGGCAACTGGTACTGCAAGCAAGTGTTTTGAAATCCCCTCAGAAAGGTGTCCAAGTCCCCGTCCTTTTCCATCACAGGAAAGTGTTCCGGTCGGGGCTTAAAGCTGCTGGCTTTATTGGACTCATCGTTCAGTGAGGAAGATATCTGCTACTGGGCTCGGAGGACCTTCAACTCATGGTCTCTCTGGGCTTGACGCTCTCGCTCGTCTCTCTCAGCCTCTCGCTCGGCCTGCCGCTCAGCTCTCTAAGCCTGGGCCTGGCGCTCGGCTCTCTCATAAAATTGCTGAATGAGCTTCAGCCGTCCCTCCCAGTCATCTGCAGGGAGTTGCTGTAGGGCCGTCTGCAGGTAGGAGTCCATGCTGCCCTAGTCGCTGCTCTGGCTTGAAGCTGCAGAAGAGGCCCTGGTCGCAGTATCATCCAGGGCTTGGCTTGTCTCCTTGTCATCAGCACTGGGGGAACGGATTTGCTTTGTGTTCCATTGTAACAGTTCTTTAATGACGTCTGGCTTGTTTTTGCCATTGACATCAATCTCTCTGGTCGTGCAGATGGCAATCAGAGTCTCCTTCGTCAGCTGGCTGTACCAGGCTTCGGTCAATGCAGCCATAATTGCCAAATAACAGATAGGATAGAAAAACAAGAGAGAGGGGAGGGGGTAACTGCTACATGTACAATATTGTTCCAGGTATATTTAAACACTGAGTTCGATCCTCAAAACGTTTGCAAGTTTTTAGTGAAAGGGATGCTTGCTCAAACCAGATCACTAATGCTCTATATCCCGCCGCTTGCCACCAATTTGTCATGTGGGGGGGGGGGGGTCACTCAGATATCCCGCAGCTGTTCGCTGATTTGTCACAAAAACGACTACTCTCTAGCGCCCCCCTTGTCTGCAGGCCACTTTTGGTACTGCAGGACAAGGCATAAGATGAGGCTGCTGAGCTGATAATGCCAAATATTGGAGGTCTCACAGCAAGGGTAAATGTATATATCACCGATTCCCGCTAATGGAAAATATATATATATATATATATATATATATATATATATATATATATATATATATATATATATATATATATATATTATATATATACACACACACCTCGGTACCCTTAATGATAGCACTCCAATAATTCTATGCGATAACAATTACGCTGCCACCACCCAGCTTTTTGGGATAGCTGGGGACCCGTTTCAGATAGCATAAGGCCCTTTGGGTTTTTGGATTCGTATATAAAGCATAAGGAAAGAAACTATTCAATTTTATATATTTAATCCGAAAATAGGCAGTGTTTAAAGAATATACAAGAATTTACAAAAGGGAACAATACAAATACAATATAGACAGTTACATTAAAAATAAAAGGTATAAAACATAAAACTTACTAAACTCGTGCCATAGAAGTGACGTCTGAGTTTAAGGAGGGAGGGGCTCCAAGCAAAGACGATGTTATATCGGCACGCATCACCCTTACTGATGCCCTCCAACACTGACTGACTGTCCCCCCTCAAGGAGCTAGTAGCTTTTATCCTTTAGCTAACCCCCCTTTTCTGTGACCTCATTTTACAATTTCTTTTGGGTTGTGCTAATATGGTTACACAGTTCCTTAATACTAAGTTTTTCCATATCTTTGCCCCTGGGCCACACAGGTGAAAGATATTAGCGTCATATTTTATATCTCGATTTTACATTTACATAGATACCAAATACGACGCCTCTAGTACGATTTTACTGGCCAATACTAATTTGTCGTGATACTGGCGATCTCCCCATCAAGCGAAATGGTGTGCTGGGTTCAGCACGCCACAGGGATTCTGGTGATATATTTTTCATTTTTCTAGCATTAACATAGCGCTTAAAAACGGTTTTGGAAGTTTTTCCTTCCAATAGAACAAAGGATTGTCTTTCTCTGCATCCCTCTGCTGTAGCTGTACCATCACCCAAAGCCATAAATACCTAAGCTTTCAGGCCGAGAAGATAATCGTCATGACGATCTGTGGCTGATGGAAAAGACGGGGCTGAGGACCCTTCGAGAGTTTTACATGACAATCATGCATAATCTGCGTCAGGCATCCCTGAGCAAGCGGCACTGATTTGATGGCATAGATATAAGTGGTTTTAGTTAACATACTGCAGGTATGCCCATGAGTTCTTACAAACAGAGCATCCACCATGCTAACTCCTTCTAAACTATCAAAAATTCAGAAATGTTCACATTCCTTCTGTGTAGAACTATCTCTGCTGTAAGGACAAACTGAGAAATACATGTAGAAGATAAACACACATCCTGATTGTCCACTCCCACACCCCCAGGTGTAAGTCGGGTTCCAGATCTTCCTTTTGCTTAGGAACTAAGGGTCAGACTCCAATAAATTCACCTTTTTATCATAAAAAAAACTTTTTGGCAGATCTCAGTGGAAATATGCGAAGTAGTGGCCACACAAGCTGCATGGACTCCTCCAAACCCATGAGTGATGGTTCACCCTCACATTGCCCTCCCCACAATGGAGTGCTGCCCAGAGAAAGAGTCTCCAAAGAAAGTTGTCAAACCATTTAATCTTGGGATAATTTATCCACACTTACAGTCAAAGATATGGCAGCCTCCAAGTACTCAGGGGTTTCATAAATCACCAAGGCATTCAAGAACCTTTCTGAAAGTCCCTGACAAAATTGGCTTCTAAGAGCCGGTTCATTGCAATTGGTGTCAGTTTCCCATTTATGAGATTCTGATCAATAAGTCTCTGGTGTCCACTACCCTTGCTGGAGGTGACGCATCCTGGACTCAGCCAAGGACAGTCGGTTAGTATCATCATAGACCTATCCCCCAACCAGAGGCAACCAGAGCCATGTAGCAAAGAGAAATAACAGGATTGTGGATCCCCCTGTAAAAGTGAGATCACTATCACCACTCACTGTTTCTCATCTCTAGTCGAGTAAGGCCAAAGCCTAAAGAACAATTTAAAAGCTACTTTGAACATCAAAAACATGTCTCTAACCCTACGAACCTGTCTGTGAGAGCAATCTTGGGCTAAGGCGGGCTTTGCACGCTGCAACATCGCCAGCCGATGCTGCGATACCGAGCGCGATAGTCCCCGCCCCCATCGTAGCTGCGATTTCCTTGTGATAGCTGCCGTAGCGAACATTATCGCTACGGCAGCTTCACATGGACTCACCTGTCCTGGGACGTCGCTCTGGCCGGCGACCCGCCTCCTTATTAAGGGGGTGGGTCGTACGGCGTCACTGCAACGTCACACGGCAGGCGGCCAATAGGAGCGGAGGAGCGGAGATGAGCGGGATGTAAACATCCCGCCCACCTCCTTCCTTCCGCATATCCTACGGGAGCCGCGGTGACGCCGGTAGGAGATGTTCCTCGTTCCTGCGGCTTCACACACAGCGATGTGTGCTGCTGCTGGAGCGAGGAACAACATCGGACCATCGCGTCAGCATAATTATGGATTATGCCAACGCTACACCGATGATACGATTACGACACTTTTGTGCTCGTTAATCGTATCATTGAGCCTTTACACACTACGATGTCGCCTGCGATGCCGGATGTGTGTCACTTTCAATTTGACCCCAACGACATCGCACCTGCGATGTCGTAGTGTGCAAAGTACCCCTAAGACTTGACCTGCTTATCTGCAAAATCCCCAAAATCAGGAGTCTACGACTGCTGTTGCTGCTAAACTGCTGACTAAAGGTCAGATCCTGAAGCTGCTCAGCCAGGACGGTAATGGGATCCAATAAAAAAAAACAAAAAAACAAAAACACCAACAAACAGAAAAAAGTGACAGTGTTTTTACTATTATATGGCTAGTGATACTGTCACGCTATGTATGAGAAAGTACCAAGCGTAGGGAAATCAGGAAAGGAAGGTGGAGATGGTGACCTCTGACCAAACATTCCACTCACTCAGGACTTTCCTAACCACATTAGATAGGTTCTGCACCTATGCGTCGAGCAAGATACTTGGTTATGGCTGACCCTGAATTGGGCTCTAGGTAGGGAACAGATGGAAAGAGCGGTTAGTCAACCCCACTAAGCCTTAGGCCACCTTCACACGTCCGTGAAACACGTGTGTGATTTTCACGGACGAGTCAAAGGTGCGTTTTACCCTCCGTGTTCCGTGTTTATGGCACTACGTGTGTTCTCCATGTGTTATCCGTGATAACACATGGAGAACGAAAACTTTCTACTCACCTGTGTCTGGTGTCGCTGTCCGTGGTGCTGATCTTCGGTTTCCAGCCCTGCCTACTCCCCGCTGCTGCCGCTTCCGCCGCAGTGAAGTGATTATTAAATGAGCATAATGAGCGGCGCTCGGCAGCAAGTGACAGCAGCGGCAGAGACAGGAGGGCTGGAGAAGGTGAGTAATGTTTTCTTATTTTTTTCTTTGACACGTGAGTTTTCTCCGGCGCGTGTCACACGGGACCACATCCACACTACATCCGTGTGACACCCGTGCTGCCGGAGAAAAATGGACATGCATCGGTGTGGAGCACACGGCACACGTCTGATCCACACGGAAGCACGGGCCACTGGCAGAACACGTGCGTGCACATATACCCATTGATTTTAATGGGTATACGTGTTCCTGTGTCTCCGGTACATACGGGAACGGATATAGCACATATCGGAGACACGGACGTGTGAAAGGCACCTTAAAGAGGACACAGGGAGCTCAAAGAAGTTGAACTAAAGGAGTAACTTATTTCCAAAGAAGCGAGGAATAGCAACAACAACATTTATTCATATTAATACAAGCCAATTGCTTGCATCCAAGGCATATATAGGAATATAACTCCATCACCAGCAAATGTGTCGCCCACCTGCAGCGGTCACCTCAGGGACTTCACTCCACCTTCTGGGATGCCACAGGGGCTCCACTTGATTACCGCTGGCAACGGGTATGTCAGGTTATTTACTTCTGAGTCATGACGCCACTCTTGGTTTACGGTCAGGGTTGTGGGTGACCGCCACTGCAATTTTCTGGGGTTGATGGGATCTGCAGTCAGATGGTGTGGCCTCCCGAGAGTGAGGCGGACCCCAGGGGCTCGCGTGTATAGGTGTAGAACCATAGGTCGCAGAATAACTCAGTCTCAGTCCAGAAAGTCTTTCAACTTGTTTACTCACGTTCAGCTGGTTTTGTGAGATAACCCAGGCGATGCTGAGATAAACCAGGAGAGAACCAGGTATCCTTCAGGCCGGTATAGGGGAAACTGCTGACTCGCCTTCCTAGTACTTCTTGTTTCGGACAACTCCTGACTTAAAGTACCGTGGGATTTATCCAGGGAAGTCGCTTCTGCCTTTTCTCCCCTTTCTGGCCTGTTTGCTGGCAGCACGGACCAAGGAAGATGGCTCCAGGCTCGATGCTCCTTATGGGTCCCCTCGTTGCTGCTGATGCTCAGACTCTGTAATGGTTGGTGAGGGGCCTCTAGCCCCTGCACCTGCAGGATTTAGCAGACCACTAAATGGATGTCTGGCTCTAGGGACCTGTTCCCCTTGCGTGCCTGATTACCAGAAGTCCCCGTACTCGACTGGCTGTTTTTCCTCTCTTCAGGTGCCTTTCAGGCTGACTGTGTGGCAACCGATCTCCCCCGCCAACAGCTACTTCAAGTGCAGGGTCTGACTAGCGTGTCTGCACTACTGCTCCTTCCAGCAACTACTGCTTCACCGCTCTCAGACTGGCTTGCACTTTGCTCCTTTCCTGACTGCCACTGCAACACTAGCTTCCATCTTTTCCACAGCACCCACTAGCTGAGATGTGGAGACACGCTCCCTCTTGGGTCTGCCCAAGGGTATCTTTTAAGGTGTGTGAGACCTGGTCACTAGGTGTCTGTGCGTACACACCCTATTCCAGTCTTCAGGATTACCTGGAAGTACTACCCCAGTATGGGTGCAATACTCAGTGGTGCCTGACCAGGTCAGAGGTGCCACACAAACACTAAGGGAAAATGTGGGTATTTAATTACAAAAGGGAAATTGATGATGATTAGCAGCTGAAAGGTGAGGATTTCTGCAGGGTCCTAAAAGAAAAGGGAATAACCCCAAGCAGAGAAGACACATAGGATACCGTTTACACCACAGCATGAAGAATAGAATATAATAGAGAAGTTTGTGTAGCCATATCCTTCAACCTTCTACAGCTGGACACCACATGACTGTCTGTCAACCGTGACACTAAGAGAAAGTAAACACCTTCTCCTGAGATAGCTATTGTACAAAACCAAACAAGACAAAGTGTTCTTCTCTTTTTGGCCAAATCAAATTGACCTATATTCTGATGGATTCCTAGTATTTTAGATCATGAGGGCATTGTCATATGGGAGAATATTTATTCTGGCAAACTTGGAAGGTGTGGTGTGCCATTGTAAATCTTATGGGACTGATCTCATCCATCCCGTGATACCTTTTCAAGGAGTATAAATATATGGTCCCTGTTTGCAGACAACATGACAAGTTGAAGAGAATCCGAGAAGACGCCCAATCATCCACAATGAAGAACCTGGTGGCTTTACTTGGCCTGATCTCTGCTCTTGTCCTCTCAGGTAAGACAATTCTAGTTTTGTTACTCAGCATTCACAAACTTTAGCGTAATTTTTCTTTATGATTTTTGCCCGTCTATACAAATATATTAGGGATGAGCGAGTAGGGAAATACTCGGACTTGCAATACTCGTAACAAGTAGGTCCTAATACTCGGGTTCTTGTAGCGAGTACAATGCAAGTCAATGGGAAATGCGAGTAATTTTCTGCTGGACCCTACAAAGCGGTCTTGGGACTGAGTAAAAGGCTGAAATGAATGCATGATTTAAAAGCCGGGCGGTAAAAAGCTGCCGACTTTTTTAAGCAATCAGCTGATACACGCTCCCGCCCAAGTCCTTTGCTCCCTGGTGCTGCGCTCCCCGCTGCCCTGTGCTCGTGCAGTCAGGTCCTTATTCACTACAGTCAATAAGGACCTGACTGGTCCTAAATGCACAACGCTGGTTCATTTTAACCATTTTAACATTTCAAGGTCCTAGCCAGTCTCCAGACCTGAATCCAATAGAAAATCCTTGTTGGGAGTGAAATTCAATGTTGTCCAGTGACAGTCCCGAAACCTCAACGACCTGGTAAAGATCTGTAAGGAGGAGTGGGCCAAAATCCCTGCTGCACTGTTGGCAAATTGTGTGAAGAACTACAGGAAATCTCTGATCTTTGTAATTGCAAACAAAGATGTAAGCACCAAATATTAAGCTCCTTTTTTTTCTATTGTTTCAAATACTTATTTCTTGCAATGAAAAGCAAATTAGTTGTTTAAAAATCAATCATTCAATGGGATTTTTACAATTTTGTTTTATGTTGTATGTAAAGCCTGCTTTACACGTGTCGATATGTAGTGTGATCGCATTTGCGATTGCACCCGCCCCCATTGTTTGTGCGGCACGGGCAATTTGTTGCCCGTGTCGCACAAAGTTGTTAATCCCCGTCACACGTACTTACCTTCCAAACGACCTCGCTGTGAGCGGCAAACATCCTCTTCCTGAAGGGGGAGGGACGTTCGGCGTCACAGCGACGTCACACAGCGGCCACTCAATAGAAGCGGAGTGGCGGAGATGAGCGGGACGTAAACATCCCGCCCACCTCCTTCCTTCTGCATTGCCGGCGGCCGCAGGTAAGCTGAAGTTCATCGTTCCCGAGGTGTCACACGGAGCGACGTGTGCTGCCTCGGGAATGATGAACAACTGGAGCACAGAAGGACGTTCGATTTTTAGAAAATGAGCGACGTGTCAACGAGCAACGATAAGGTGAGTATTTTTGTTCGATCACAGACGCTCGTAGCTGTTACACACTACGATATGTCAAACGATGCCGGATGTGCGTCACTTACTACATGACCCCGACGACATATCGTTAGATATATCGTAGCGTGTAATGTGCCCTTAACAGTTGAAGTGTATCTACGACAAAAAATTACAGACCTCTCCATTCCTTGTAGGTGGAAAAACCTGTAAAATTATCAGTGCATCAAATACTTATATTCACCACTGTATAAAAATAATTTGAATAGCGAAATGAGAATTAAGTTGAAAAGTGGATGTAGGCTAAAAGCCTTAAATGGGAATTTTGTGGAACAAGGAAAAAGCGGAAAAAACATAATCTTACGAAAAGACGAGTCAAGAATTCAAGTCACTATAGGTTTATGGTCACAATGAATAATATTCGTGTCTTGTTGGTTATGAAATATATGACTTTATTTATAACAAAAAAGTAGTATTTTCACCTTAATTCCCCCTTTTTTAATGTCCACAGAAAGTGCCACTGGATTGTCCCCTTTATTTTACAGCTTTGTCGTATAGATGTTACTCTAGTTTATGTCGCAACTCTACAACATGTGATGGGTCTGAAGATGAATGCTTTGGAGATCGATGTATAACTATGTCCCAGCACCTACATTTTGGTGAGGGTGAGTAGTACTATTTTTGTTTCCTTTTACCAAAACTAAAGTATCCTTATTGCATTTCTCATTTAGTAATGTTGATTTACTACTTTGTAGATGGAAGAGATATTAAGTCAATATTCAAAGGTTGCGCCAATGAAACTGTTTGTAGAACGAAAGGCTCAGCTAATGCAAAAAATTTCATATTTCGAAATAACATGAAATGCTGCGATGGGGAATTATGCAACACTGATGACTATGACAGTAAGTGTCACAATCGTAATAATTGGAATAATTTACTGATGACTAAAGTCCATAAGAACTTAATAGGTTAGAGCTCTGGAGGTTAAGTGAGATTGTTTTCTTGACAGTCTACTTCAAATTTTAATTAAAACAATTATTGTTGTGATCCACCAGTTCCTGAAGAAGATCCAACCCCGAATGGTGTAACATGTCCATCCGCCTACTGTACCGGTACTCTGGAAGAATGTGAGAGTGACGAGGAGATGGACTGCACTGGATCCATGGATCACTGTTTTGATTATCGTGAGCATGTGGTAGATCCAGGTAAACAAATCTATATTTTATACAGGGGATCTGCCATCGGATTTTAAAATAGACACTGTTCACTGTATTAGGCCCGTTTCACACGTCAGTGAAAAACACTGACGTTTTTCACTGGCGTGTAAAACAAGCACATGTCCCTGCGTGTGCCGTGAATCACGGCACACGTGGGTTGTCTAAGTGCAATCCGGGCACTGTTCTCCGTGGCCCGTGATTGCACTTAGAAATCAACTCACCTGCGCCCGCTCCCGCTGTCCATGGTGCTGATCACTCCCGCGGTGCAGCATCCGGCCGGCGCTGACCCCCGCCCGCAGCAGCTGCTTCCGGGTCGGCTGTGTCGCGCATAATGAATATGCGCGACAGTAATGAGCCAGCTCAGAAGCAGCAGGCAGAACGGGCTGCAGAGAGCGTCGCTGGACGCCGGGTGAGAAAAAATTATTTTTATTTTAAAAGCAGGTTTTTTTCTGGCACGTGTTTCACGGACCACACCACTGCGTGGTCCGTGGAACATCAGTGATGCCAGAAAAAAATGGACATGTCTCCATGCGGCAAACACGCACACACGGTTACGCCGCACGGAGACACGTGCAGTGAAAAATCACTAATGTGTGAGCAGACCCATTCATTATAATGGGTCTGCATATGTCAGTGATTCTGGTACGTTTAAAAAAAAAAGCACAAACATACCAGAATCACTGACGTGTGAAAGGGGCCTTAAATAGAGATGAACCACCACCCTAGTGTTCGAGTTCATTTCGTTTCATCGAACGTCGCGTGTGTTCTTCGAACGTTCGTCGAACACTTTCGAACACCTTCGAACACCATTGAAAACAATGGCAGGCAAACACAAACACACACAAACATGCACAAACACAAACGCACACACACATATTATGCTCACCGTACCTTTCGTTCCATCTTCGGCCTCCTGAGACTTGCAGTTCGCCGGTACAAGATGTGTATTGGGTAACCATCGCGACTAAATCCAGAACCTCCGCTGACAGAGCACTGACGTCAAAGGCAGGAACCGCTTGCCTCTGTATGGCCAGCGCGCTGCCTTTGAGTAGCATCTGACAGAGGAAGGTTCTCCCTCATCGCGACGGTTACCCGATACACATCCTATAGCGGCGAACTACGTGTATTGGGTAACCATTGCGACAAGGGAGGAACGTCCTCTGTCAGACGCTACTCAAAGGCAGCGCGCTGGCCAATCAGAGGCAAGCGGCTCCTGCCTTTGACGTCAGCGCTCTGGCAGCAGGAGTTCCAGCATCGATCGCGATGGTTACCCGATACACATCTTGTACCGGTGAACTGCAAGTCACAGGAGGCCGGTGATGAAACGGAAGGTAAGGTGAGCATAATATGTGTGTGTGCTTGTAGGTTTGTGTGTGTTTGTACGTGTATGGAATGGCATAATAGGGGACCAGGATGAAACATGTAACAAGTTGTGGAACAAATTGTCTGCATTGCAATGATTTCCTATGGGAAATCTTGCTTTGCTAAACGGGTAACTTGGTTAACAAGCACACTCCCAGAACGGATTGTTCTCGTTAACCAAGGTTCCACTGTATTAACATTGAATGACAGTATTAATGTGAAAAACCAGTTACGCTTTTGGTGATCGAACCGTTATCGAACATAACCTCGAACTGTCGAACCTGAAGCTAAGTGTTTGCGTTCGTCGAACGACACGAACATCGCCTAAAACAGGTCGAATTTGAGATTGCCGAATAGTTCGATTCGAACACTGCTCATCTCTAGTATTAAACAAATCTATTAGCCCTGAAAACGCTGGTGTACTTACTTTGAAACTTTATTTTAGAATGGCAGTATAATCTTTTCTGAAAAATGTTGTCTGATTTTGAACTGAAGTTCAACTTAAAGCGAACGAATCACCTGGATTTTTGTATATAACCTAAAGCCAGTGCTATACTGGCACTATCAGGCTGATTCTTTACATACAGTGTTATACTGGCACTATCAGGCTGAGTCTATACATACAGTGCTATACTGGCACTATCAGGCTGAGTCTATACATACAGTGCTATACTGGCACTATCAGGCTGATTCTATACATACAGCGCTATACTGGCACTATCAGGCTGATTCTATAAATACAGTGCTATACTGGCACTATCAGGCTGATTCTATACACACAGTGCTATACTGGCACTATAAGGCTGATTCTATACATACAGTGCTATACTGGCACTATCAGGCTGAGTCTATACACACAGTGCTATACTGGCACAATCAGGCTGATTCTATACATACAGTGCTATACTGACACTATCAGGCTGATTCTCTACATCCCTTTAGTGGTCAGCTTTGATGTTTAGGTTTAGAAATCCAAGAAAGTAAAGTTTATAAAATCGGCAGCTACTAGAGTGACAGCAGCTGAGGATTAGATAATATCTAGGGGGGATTGATAATTTTCCCCTCCTCCTGTTAGAATTAGCATAAATATTATAAAATCAATGTAACTTTTCACTTCCAGAACCTGTGCTGAGGTCAAACCCATCTGACCAGAAGGGGCGGGGCCTCAGCCAACAGAAAAGTGTGGTTTCCTGATATCAGCTTTGTTAGCTGAGACTCCGCCCCTTCTTGTCACATGGGTATGACCACAGATCCTGGAAGGGAAAAGTTACATCGATTGTATAAGGCTGCTTTCACACATCAGTTTTTTGGCATCAGGCATGATCCGGCAAAAAAACTGATGCAATGGATCAGGAGAAAAAACGGATCCGTCACATCAGTTTTTTCCATAAGTTACTTCCATTTTTTGACAGCTCTGTTGTGATATTAAGCATGCTCAGTTTCAAAAAACCAGATCCGGTAGCCGGACCGGGTTTTTGCCGCATTACGCCATTGTGATCAGTCCTACAAGATTCTGCATCCTCACCAGGATGCAGGGCCTACCTCCTAGGTCCCCGGAATACCAGTGACGGTAACACCGAAACTCCAGGTAATCTCAATTTTCCCCAACAATTCCCCCATATGGATGGCTGCCTAGAGTTAAAGCCAGTCCTGTCCATTAGTTGTCCAGGTGGGAGGGGCAGACTGTGGACAGTTAGTCAGTCTGAGTAGAGAGTCGAGGAATGAAGGTGGACATGAGGGGATGCACTGACCTTGGAGAGGACAGTAACCTGGGGCCCGGCCATACTTGCAGAGGGTCTAACATCCAGGCTGCCATTAACACCAGACCGAGTAGTGGACATTGTGCAGCAGCGGCTCCATCTCCATAGCAACACCGCAAGTGGCGTCACGTGTGAACACTAATCTAATCCCCTGTAAATATATTCCCTTTTCAAAAAGCACCCCGGGCACGGAACCGGGTAACGGCAACCAAAATGACATTCCCCCAGTTGTATACTGCCCAGGACCGAGTACCCCATAACCCTGGGTGACACAGATGCAGATACTAAGTGATGGGGGTGGTACTGTGGCATGCATCCACCATTCAACTGGTGATTAATGGAGGGCTTAAATATATATATAAGGAAACAAGACAAGACACCACAAGTATCTTCCCCTAAAGAAAGCTGCATGCGAAACACACAACGGTATTGGGAGAGACAATGCAATACACAATAACTAGAAAAAGACATGAATCGCAAAAATTAAATACCTGAACAGGAGGTTCTCAGTTTAACATTCTGATCAGACTGTGTGAAGCCCACTGACATGTCACAGCGAACCTCTGAGTGGGTCCCTAATCTATGCCTTGAAGGCGCAGCGCCATGCGCCAACCACTGCCACTATTGCAATGCACCAGCCATTTAGGTGACCTTGTGCCTCACAACACCAAGCTGCAAGGCAGAGTCCCCATGGCTCCAGGCCCCACCGTCCCACTAACACAAAACTACCACAACAATGGCTTATGAATTTTGGATGTGCGTCCATGCCTTTTTCTACTACTATGCCACTTATGCATGTGTTTTAGGTTTCCTCACTTATGTTCCCTGTCTATCTTGCCCTATTTTGTAGTGCACAGCAAACTTTGCCACTGGTTCCTCTGGAGGTATGTGGAACAGCCCGATGGCCTTTTAGGTAGCCAGATCCGGGTTGTGGGTTTTCAGTGTGTGACTAGGGTTGTTCAAGCCTGTCCAGGAACCAGTAGGGTGCTGCAGGGCTACATTTAATAGTTTGAACGGGAACTAGTAGGGTGTAGATGCAGCAGAAGTGAGATAAGTTCTAGTTGGCCTTAACCTGTGTTGAAATACAAACACATGCATAACAGGAACACTGGTATGTGAAGCACAGGAGAATTGCAGGAAGGAAGTGGAGGATGATGGACACATGAAATGACTTGCCTCCCCCAAATAATGAGCTTTGAACTCCCCATCAACTGCAATTAAAAAGTTATCAATAACATACAGAGCTCAACTCAGTGTAAAGGCCCCATTACACGCAATGACATAGTTAACAAGATGTCGTTGGGGTCAAGTAGTTTGTGACGCACATCCGGCCTCGTTAGCGACGTTGTTGCATGTGACACGTACGAGCGACCACTAACGATGCAAAATACTTACCAAATCATTGATTGTTGACACATCGTCCATTTCCCAAATGTCGTTGCTTGTTTAGGATGCAGGTTGTTTCGTCTCTACGTGTGACACCCCTGGAACTACGAACAACACCGTACCTGTGTCCTCCGGCAACGAGGTGGGCGTGACATTCATGCGCATCTCTCCGCCCCTCCACTTCTATTGGACGGCCACTTAGTGACGCCGCTCTGACGGCGCACGAACCTCCCCCTTAGTAAAGAGGCTGTTTGCCAGCCACAGCGACATCGCTACGAAGGTATGTGCGCCACGAGCAGCGATTTGCCCGTGATGCACAAAGACGGGGGCGGGTGCTTTCACGAGTGACATCGCTAGCAATGTCGCTGCGTGCAAAGCTCCCTTAACACAACGATCATCTGCTACAAAACATGTAGGCTCAGCACCTGAGTCTGCTATAACGATGGGGACACAAGATAAGTTGTAATGTTTTGTCAAATATTTTTAGCAAAACAAAAAATGAGAACATGTCCATGAGAAATAGTAATGATGTTTATTTTTGTTGTGTCTACAGGTGAAAGAGATGAAAAATATTCTATGAAAGGTTGTGCTAATTCTGATGCCTGCAAATACAGCTTTGATAATGACGTCGGGGTTAATGTAGTAGAGAAGAAATATGGGAAGTGTTACGCTCCATCGAAATCCAACAATCTTCAATGAAGTTTCCGCCTTCTAATGAATTTTCTTTAATTTTCCTTAATCAGAAGTTACATAGATGAATACAATGTACAACATCTTCTATTGGGGCACCTAATTTTTAACTTGGCTTTGCATTTGGGAGCTGGGACTCTTATGAACAGACATACGAATAAAAAGCAATGTTTTTGGCCGGTGCTGTTAAATACAACACTACATGTAATTGATACTGGATGTTATAGTGGAACAGCACCCATATATCGCAGGTCACTGATCAAAATAAAGGCATAAAGCTTATAGACTGCTCTCATACTAAAAAAAATGATACATTTAGATTTTAATTAAGATGTGATTATCAGAACTCTTCAATAAATATTCATGAAGCAAAGTATTATGTGTATTTCTTATAGAATTGAAGTAGCATTTTCTGGGGAATTGAGAATGTTTTTGAAAATTCCTTTTTACAAACTGAACATTGTTTGTAGAAAATAAAAATAATATACTTAAGGCCACTTTACACGCTGGGATATCGGTACCGATATCGCTAGCGTGCGTTCCCGCCCCCATCGGTTGTGCGACACGGGCAAATCAAAGCCCGTGTCGCACAACATCGCCCGAATTCGTCACACTACTTACCTAGTGACGTTGCTGTGACCGGCGAACCGCCTCCTTTTTAAGGGGGCGGTCCATGCGGTGTCACAGCAACGTCACTAAGCGGCCGGCCAATAGAAGCGGAGCGAAGGAGATGAGCGGAACAAGCATTCCGCCCACCTCCTTCCTTCTACATTGCGGCCGGCAGCAGGTAAGGAGAGGTTCCTCGTTCCTGCGGCGTCACACACAGCGATGTGTGCTGCCGCAGGGGCGACGAACTACTTCGTATCTGCAGCGCCAACGATATTTGAGAATGGACCCCCATGTCGCCGATGAGCGATTTTGCACGTTTTTGCGACGATGCAAAATCGCTCATAGGTGTCACACACAACGGCAACGCTAATGCGGCCGGATGTGCGTCACAAATTCCGTGACCCTAACGACTTTCCATTAGCGATGTCGCAGCGTGTAAAGCCCCCTTTAGGCACAGATTCAATAAAGCAATTTTACAAACAGAATTCCGTTATTTATAACACTTAAAAGTTGAATATTTTTGGGGGGGCTTAATGCAGACATTGTGCAAGAATTTTGCAACCTACTGGATTTTCAGGCCAGTTTTGGCCAGATCCACCAAAATAGAAGGAGCAAAATAGGGCATGATGGGGCAATCTGAAGTTGGGTTGTCTAATTCATGATGAGCTGTGGCATGCCTTATGCCACATCTCTAAAGGGTACTTTGCACACTACGACATCGCAGGTACGATGTCGGTGGGGTCCAATCGAAAGTGACGCAAATCCGGCGTTGCTGTCAACATCGGAGTATGTGAATCGTTTTTACTACGATTAACGAGCGCAAAAGTGTCGAAATCGTATGATCGGTGTAGCCTTGGTCATTTCCATAATTTGGAAGGACCGATGTTACGATGTTTTTCCTCGTTCCTGCGGCAGCACACATCACTGTGTGTGAAGCCGCAGGAGCGAGGAACATCGCCTTCCCTGCGTCCCGGCTGCATTGAGGAAGGAAGGAGGTGGGCGGGATGTTACGTCCCGCTCATCTCCTCCCGCCTGCTTCTATTGGCCGCCTGCCGTGTGACGTCGCTGTGATGCCGCATGACCCACCCCCTTAGAAAGGATGCGGATCGCCGGCCAGAGCGACGTCACAGGGCAGGTAAGTGCATGTGAATCTGCCATAGCGATGTTTCGCTACTGCAGCTATCACAAGATATCGCAGCTGCGATGGGGGTGGGGACTATCGCACTCGGCATCGCTACCATCGGCTTGCAATGTCGTAGTGTGCAAAGTACCCCTAAGACTGGAGGAAGACTTGTAGCACAGTGTATTTTGACACACACCATGTCCATACATCAAGAGTCACTTGCCCTTTCATGAAACAGGAGCCTCTGACTCCAATTGCATACTCATCAAGACCTGTAAGAATATTGCAGTCTTGAAGATTTCAGGAATTTTTCTATTTTCTATACATTGAAAATAGAAAGTAAGACAATGGATGACTAAAGGCCGCTTTACATGCAACGACTTCGCTAACGAGATGTCGTTAAGGTCACAGAATTCGTGACGCACATCCGGCCTCGTTAGCGACGTCGTTGCGTGTGAAATGCAGGAATGACCATTAACGATCAAAATTACTTACCTTATCATTGATCGTTGAAGCATCGTTCCATTCCCAAATATCGTTGCTGTTGCAGGACGCAGGTTGTTCGTTGTTCCTGCGGCAGCACACATCACTATGTATGACACCGCAGGAACAAGGAACAACCTCGTACCTACAGCTGCCCGCAATGAGGAAGGAAGGAGGTGGGTGAGATGTTCTTCCCGCTCATCTCCGCCCCTCCGTTTCTATTTGGCGGCCGCATAGTGTCGTCGCTGTGATACTGAACGAACCGCCCCCTTAGAAAGGAGGAAGTTTGCCGGCCACAGCGACGTCGCTAGGCAGGTAAGTATGTGTGACAAGTGTTAGCGATGTTGTGCGCCACGGACAGCGATTTTCGCGTGACGCACAACCGACGGGGGCAGGTACGCTCGCTAGCGATATCGATATTGCAGCGTGTAAAATGCTTTTTAGTTAAAGAACAAAAGAGAAAAAGAAAAAAAAGAAAAATAACTAGTAGAGAGACAATGAAGAAAGTTATGATTTATTATATCTAAAAGCTGTGGTTATACAATGAGTTTAACCAAAACATATGTTGCCAGAATATAGTAGAAATCACAGGCTCCTGTGAAGCCCAACAACAGGCAGGTTTCGAAGGAGCGCTGCTATGACACATATGGAGATCTTGTTTAGACCCCCTGCTGTCAAAGCAACCCATCCATGATCCACGATCACATATGGCAGGAGCGGGAAACCTTTTTACTGCTGGGGGCCATTTGGAATTTTCTACCAACCTTCAGGGGCCGCACCAAACTATCAACTTGAAAACTACACGGCTATAGTTGATCAAACAATTAATTAACTCACCCCTACTGTAGTGGCTGGAGCTGCTCCTCTTTGGTGCAGCTGTGATGTTTAATGATATTGATCTTGTTGTTTCCTACAACTGCTTTTCCAGGTTTGTCTCCATCTGGAGACGCTGGGACATACACATCACAGGAGACACTGGGGCAAATAAATTACAGGAAACATCGGAGGTACACATCCCAGGAGGGTCTGGGGCATATACATCCTAGGAGAGGCTGGGGCATATACATCCCCATACATACATGGGTGTTCGCACACACACACACACACACACACACACACACACACACACACACACAAAATTACTCCTGCTACGCAGAGGGATTACCAGGTATTAGGCAACTGATTAGACAGTCCCTTGGTTAGGCAAAGATTGGTGAGAAGGCGGTATAAATCTCCATTACGAGTGGCGCAGCATAGGGGTGTAGGCTTTTGGCTTTGTGAATATATTGTTCTGTTCTTTTGTTTTCTGCATTTTTTTTTATTTTGGTAAAGTAAAACAATAAATCCAACTGCCTAGAGTCCTTTTTCTGGTGCGTGGTTTTGCTGTATATTGGGGAGCCCACCCTGTACACGACTTTCAGGGGCATACACGTCAGGCTTGGGCTTATACATCACAAGAGAGGCTGGGGCGTATACATCCCAAGAGGGGCGGGGATATACACAGGCATACACATCACAGGAGAAGCTGGGTCATGTACATCACAAGAAAGGATGGGGCATGTACATCACAGGAGAGGCTGCGACATATATATCACAGGACGGGCTGGGGCATATACATCACATGAAAGGCTGTGGCATGTGCATAACAGGAGAGGCTGGAAAATGTACATCACAGGTGAGTCTGGGGGATGTACATCATAGGCGAGTCTGGGGCATGTACATCACAGGTGAGTCACAGACATACACATCACAGGGCAAGTTGGGTCATGTACATCACAGGAAAGGCTGGGGCATACCTATCTCAGGAGAGGCTGGGATGTATACATCCCAGGAAAGGCTGGGGCATAATCATCACAGGAGAGACTGGGTCATTTACATTACATTAGACGCTGGGGTGTATACATCACAGGAGGGTCTGAGGGTGTATACATCACAGGAGGGGTGTATACATCACAGGAGATTCTGGGGCACGGATAGCACTGGGAGAGCATAGACAGCACTGGTGGGCATGGACAGCACTGGTGATGGCATGGACAGCACTGACGGTGGCACGGAGAGCAGTGGGGGGCACAGACAGGACTGGGGGACAAGTACAGCACTGGCTGTGGAACGGACAGCAATGGCGGGGGCACGAACAGCATTTGCGGCATCACAGACAACACTGGCAGCAGCACAAACAGCACTAAGTGGCTGCACAAACAGCACTAGGTGGCAGCACAGACAGCACTAGGTGGCAGCACAGACAGCACTAGGTGGCCACACGGGGAGTAGTAGGTGGCAGCACAGACAGCACTAGGTGGCAGCACGGCCAGCACTAGGAGGCAAAACGGAGAGCACTTGGTGGTAGCACAGAGAACACTAGGTGGCAGCACAGAGAGCACTAGGTGGTGCACAGAGAGCTCTAGGAGGTAACACGGAGAGCACTAGGTGATAGCAGGGACAGCACTAGGTGGCACAAAGGATAGCACTAGATGGCAGCACAGAGAGCACTAGGAGGCAGTGCAGAGAGAACTAGTTGGCAGCACTGACCGCACTAGATGGCAGCACAGACAGCACTAGGAGGCAGCAAAGAGAATATTAGGTTGCAGCACGGAGAGTACTAGGTGGCAACACGAAGAGTACTATGAGGCAGCACGAACAGCACTAGTTGGCAGCATGGATGCACTAGGTGGCAGCATGGACAGCACTAGGTGACAACACGAACAGCACTAGGAGGCAGCACGGAAAGCACTAAGTGGTAGCACAGAGAGCACTAGATGGAGCTTCGGAGAGCAATAGGTGGAAGCACGGACAGCATTAGGAGGCAGCATGGAGAGCACTAGGAGGCAGCACAGAGAGCACTAGGAGTCAGCATTAGGTGACGGGCAGCATTAGGTGACAGCATGGACAGCAAGACAGCACTAGGTGGCAGCAAGGACAGCACTAGGAGACAAAACAGACGGCACTAGGTGGCAGCACAGACAGCATTATGATGAAGCATGGAGAGAACTAGGTGGCAGCATGGAAAGCACTAGTAGTCAGCACAGAAAGCACCAGGAGACAGCATGGACAGCACAAGGAGGCAGCATAGAGAGCACTAGGAGGCAACAAAGAGCACTAGGAGGCAGCATGATGAGCACTAGGGGGCAGCATGGAGAGCACTAGGGGGCACCTTGGACAGCACTAGGGGGCACCTTGGACAGCACTAGGGGGCACCTTGGACAGCACTAGGGGGCACCTTGGACAGCACTAGGGGGCACCTTGGACAGCACTAGGAGGCAGCACTGACAGCTATAGGGGTTATGCAAAACAAGGAAGCCGCGGAGACACCATCACATGTTTCTCAACGCTGGCAGGTAACTAGCTAGGTCTTTCACCGGGAAGGAAAAACCACGGGAAGGGCAGTCTCCAGTCAAGGAAACCACCTATGCCAAAACATGGTATCCATCCACAGACAGCTGTTTCGGGGTATTTGCCCCTCATCAGTGTGGAGTTGGAACACAGTTCTAGGGGGTACACACAGTTCTAGGGGGAAACATGATGTGGAGGATGTGGAGGGCAGCGATGGGTTGCATACTCACACTACTGGGGAGGACGAGGAGTCACACAGCACAGGTCCAGGAGGCATATACAGCATGGAGGCTGGAAAAACTGCTCCACCTTTTCTTCTGTGGGATGGGAGTGCAGCGTGCTGCTTACCCCACCCACAAGGTAAGCCCTGCGCACGCTAGCACAGGCCAGGTTTAAGCTTAGAATGTACGGGCTGCAGTCAGGTCCTGGAAGGAGTCCATACATACAATGTAAGAGCTGCAATCAGGATCTGGAAGGGACCCGTACATTCTAGCATCTACTCCCAGGCCAGGATGCGCGTGCTTCCTTGCATCACGCAATGAGATTTAAAGGGCCTGCAGCCAGCAAAAGCGTGGTGTCGCCCAAGCACTGCAGTCCCTGGGAATGTGCCCGGGGGCCGCAGAATAAGTAATCCGGGGCCGCAAACGGCCTGCAGGCTGGAGGTTCCACACCCCTGACATATGGGATGCACAGATGGATGCGCCCGTATGCTGGTGCATGTTAAACGTCACTGTCCGAGTTTGACAGAGGAACTTAACAGGTTAATTATTGCAGGAAGAGCAAAGTTCCTTGCTATAATGCACAGCCATTACCTGCTGGGTATAGAATGTGCTCATCCAGTTATCCTGCTCCTTACACCCACTCCGAACATGCACTGTACGGTAGATATCACGAAGTTGAATACCATGATGTTTAAATAATGGAAATAAAAAATGTTCCAAAGAGTTAAGGCTGCTTTACATGCAGCAATATCGCTAGTGATGTCGTTCGTGAAAGCACCCACCCCCATCGTTTGTGCATCATGGGCAAATTGCGGCCAGTGGCGCACAATATCGCTATGCCCCATCACACGGACTTACCTTCCTAGCGACGTCGCTGTGGCTGGGGACCAGCCTCTTTTCTAAGGGTGCGGTTTGTGCTGTGTCACAGCAACGTCACACGGCAGGCATCCAATAGAAGCGGAGGGGCGGAGAGCAGCCGCATGAAAGACACGCCCACCTCATTGCCGGAGGACGTAGGTATGGTGTTCCTCATTCTTGGGGTGTCACACGTAGCGATGTGTGCTGCCTCAGGAACGACCAACAACCTGCATCCAGCACCATCAACGATGTTTGGGAAATGAACGACGTGTCAACGATCAACGATTGGTTGAGTAATTCTGATCGTTAACACTCACTCGTAGGTGTCACACGCAATGACGTTGTTAACGAGATCGAATGTGCATCACGAATTACGTGACCCCCAACGATATCTCATTAGCGATGTCGTTGAATGTAAAGCCCACTTTAGAATTTACTATTGATACCTGAAAGAGCAACAATCAAAAAAAGGCTTATACAAACAACAAAAATGTATCCACTCACTAACTCATAAAAAGTAAAAAATAAATAAGACCTAGTGTTCTTTTTGGGAGACATCAAATTGACATGACAAGAGGGAAATGAAGAGGTGGAGTCTCTATGGGTGGAGATACAAGGAGGGAAAACTAATAAAATCCTCATAGGGGTTTGTTATAAGCCACCAAATATAACAGAAACCACTGAAAATGTATTATTGAAACAAATAGACAAAGCAGCAAATCACAATGAGGTGATTATTATGGGGGACTTCAATTACCCCGATATAGACTGGGAAACTGAAACCTGTGTATCTCAGAAAGGAAACCGGTTTCTGTCAGTAACTAAGGATAATTATCTGTCCCAACTTGTGCCGGGCCCAACTAGAGGGGCAGCCCTTCTCGACTTAATTTTAAGCAACAGGCCAGATAGAATAACAGACGTACGAGTGGATGGGCACCTAGGGAATAGTGACCACAATATAATACAATTCCACTTGTCCTTTAGTAAGGTGCCTTGGAGGGGGGTTACAAAAACGCTGAATTTCAGGAAAGCAAAGTTTGATCAACTTAGAGAAGACCTTCGCCAAATTGATTGGGACAATGTCCTCAAAAATGGGAGCACAGAAAATAAGTGGGAAATTTTTAAATCAGTATTAAACACCCACTGCGAGCTAGCCATACCATACAGAAATAAAAGGGCTAGGAACAGGAGAAAACCAATGTGGCTTAATAAGGATGTAAAAGGGGCAATGAATAATAAGAAAAAGGCATTTAAAAAGCTAAAACAAGAAGGCAGCGAGGAAGCATTAAAAATATATAGAGAAAAAAATAAAATGTGTAAAAAACAAATATATTTAGCAAAAGTAGAAACTGAGAGACTCATTGCTAAGGAAAGCAAAACAAATCCCAAACTATTCTTTAATTATATAAACAGAAAAAAGATTAAAATTGATGGTGTTGGCCCTTTAAAGAATAATGAGGGTAAAATCATAGAAAGCGATGTGGGAAAAGCAAATGTTTTAAATACTTTTTTCTCAACTGTGTTCACACAGGAAAAGCATATGCCAGGGGAAATGCAGAGTGATCATGTAAATGCCCCATTAAGTATGACCTGCCTAACCCAGGAAGAAGTGCAGAACCGACTTAGTAACATTAAAATTGACAAATCACCAGGCCCTGATGGCATTCACCCTCGGGTATTAAGGGAGTTAAGTAATGTGATAGACAGGCCTCTATTCCTTTTATTTAAAGACTCTATAGAAACTGGGTCTGTTCCACTGGATTGGCGGCTAGCAAATGTGGTACCAATATTCAAAAAAGGGTGCAAAAGGGAACCTGGAAACTATAGGCCGGTAAGCTTAACATCTGTTGTGGGTAAAATGTTTGAAGGGTTTTTAAGGGATACTATTATGGAATGTCTCAATGTTAATAACTGTTTAACTCCATATCAACATGGATTTATGAAGGATCGCTCCTGTCAAACTAACCTGATCAGCTTCTATGAGGATGTAAGCTCTCACATGGACCGAGGAGAATCATTGGATGTCATTTATCTTGACTTCGGTAAAGCATTTGACACTGTCCCACATAAAAGACTGCTAAGTAAAATGAGAAAGCTTGAGCTCGGGGAAAATGTGTGTAGATGGGTAGGTAGCTGGCTTAGTGGTAGAAAACAAAGAGTGGTTATTAATGGTGCATACTCAGATTGGGCCAGGGTTACTAGTGGGGTGCCACAGGGGTCTGTATTGGGCCCCCTACTATTTAATATATTTATTAATGATCTGGTGGATGGTTTACAGAGTAAAATATCAGTATTTGCAGATGATACAAAACTATGTAAGGTAGTTAACACAAAGGAGGACAGTTTGCAACTACAGATGGACTTGAGTAAATTGGAGAATTGGGCTGAAAAATGGCAAATGAGGTTTAACACAGATAAGTGTAAGGTTATGCACATGGGAAGGAGAAACAGATGCTACGATTACTTACTAAATGGGAAACTGCTGGGGAAATCAGACATGGAAAAAGACTTAGGCATCTTAGTGAATAAGAATCTAAATTGGAGTGCCCAGTGTCAGGCAGCAGCCACCAAAGCAAATAGGGTGATGGGATGCATTAGAAGAGGTCTGGGGGCACGAGATGAAAACATCATTCTCCCTCTGTACAAATCACTAGTCAGACCACACTTGGAGTATTGTGTGCAATTTTGGGCGCCGGTGCTGAAGAAAGACATTACTGAACTTGAAAGGGTTCAGAGGCGGGCTACTAAAATAATAAATGGAATGGGTGCATTACAATACACGGAAAGGTTATCAAAATTAGGTCTATTTACTCTAGAAAAGAGAAGACTTAGGGGAGACCTAATAAATATGTACAAATATATCAGAGGGCCATATAGAGATCTCTCCCATGATCTGTTTGTACCAAGGACTATGACAAGAACAAGGGGGCATTCTTTTCGATTGGAGGAAAGAAAATTCCTACATCAGCATAGAAGAGGGTTCTTCACGGTAAGAGCAGTGAGGCTCTGGAACTCTCTTCCGGAGGAAGTGGTGATGGCCAACTCACTGAATGAATTTAAGAGAGGAATGGATGCATTTCTTGTTAGCAAAAGTATAGAAGGTTATAAATAGCATAATCTTACAGGTAGATAGAAGAGCGACCAAGATTATTAGAGGAATGGGTGGGCTGCAATACCAAGACAGGTTATTAAACTTGGGGTTAGTTAGGAAAAACAAAGGCTTAGGGGGATCTAATCACAATGTATAAATATATGAGGGGACAGTACAGAGACCTTTCCAAAGATCTCTTTACACCTAGGCCTGCGACTGGAACACGGGGGCATCCGCTACGTCTTGAGGAAAGAATGTTTAATCATAATCACAGATGAGGACTCTTTACTGTACGAGCAGTGAGACTATGGAACTCTCTGCCGCATGATGTTGTATTGAGGGATTCACAAGTAAAATTTAAGCAGAGCCTGATCGCATTAATTGAAAAATATAATATTACCAGTTATGTATATTGGATTTTATGACAGGGTGTTGATCCAGGGAACTAGTCTGATTGCCGTATGTGGAGTCAGGAAGGAATTTTTTTCCCCATTGGAGCTTATTTGACACATTGGGGTTTTTTTGCCTTCCTCTGGATCAACATGTTAGGCTACGGGTTGAACTAGATGGACTTAGAGTCTCCCTTCAACCTTAAAAACTATGAAACTATGAAACTATGAAACTATGACATATATTCTGATAGATTCCCAGTATTATAGGCCATGACATTATTGTTGTGTTGGGGAAGAATCGTTATCATGGCTAAAATGGAAAGTGTTGTGGGCCATTGTAAATGTTGTGGGGCCCACCAGGGAATTCCCCTTTCTTCCTGTGGGCCAGTCCAAGCCTGGATACAGGTATATAAATAACACAAAAAGAGCTCCAATCTCTATAGAGAAGTACTAAAATATAAAAGTATGAGACCAAATTTAAAGCATAAAAATGAAAATGTTGTTTTGTGTTAAAAACTAACTTTAGGCGCCTGAAGAGAAACAAACATTTAGCACCTGCTACACACGACCAAAATGTACCCTCTTACAATCACTCCTAGAAAGTAAACACATATTCCTGAGATTGTTTTTGTTTTTTTTGCACAATACCTAAGAAGACAAAATGTTCTTTACTTTTGGGCAAAATCAAATTGACGTATATTCTGATGGATTCTTAGCATTTTAGGTCATCAGGGCATTGTCATATTGTAGAAGAATATTTATTCTGGCAAATTTGGAAGGTGAGTATATTATAGGAGTGATCTCATCCATCCCATGATACCTTTCCAAAGAGTATATGTATATGACCTATGTGTACAAACAACAGAACGAGCAGAAGAGAATCCGAGAAGCTGCCCAATCATCCACGATGAAGAACCTGGTGGCTTTACTTTTTATGATCTCTGCTCTTATTGGCTCAGGTAATACAATAGTAGTTATTACACAGCATCCAAAATGTTATTGTAATAAGTGTTTATGATTTATTTCAGTGTATGCAAATATATACAAATTAAAATTAATATTATACCATTTTGGGAAATGTGGTGCCTATTAGGCCATCGTCACAGATGGTAAAATAAAATGAACATCCTCTGGATGTTTTGGTGGCAAGTCAATGTATGTATATTTTATCATACATTTATCAAAAATTCTTAGTGGTGAGTAGAGATGAGCGAACCGGTCGCGGTTCGGCTCGAGGTAGGTTCGCCGAACGGGGGTCCCGTTCGAGTTCGGTTCGTCGAACGTTCGACGAACCAAACTCAAACCTATAGGCTAAAATTGGGAGGCAATCACAAACACATAAAAATGCATTATAAATGTACACAAACAGTTAATAAACATTGCCATAACACTTACTGGTCCTCGCAATCCCTTCTGCACTCTGTCTCCTGCCGCTATTCCATCCGATGATCACTGAATCCTCCCGGTGACGGCACTGCCAGCAGAGATGCAGGACCTATCGTGACGTCAAAATAGCCATGTGACCAGTCACGTGGCTATTATCTCATTGGCTACAGACTGGTCACATGACTATGACACGTCTTGTAGGACCTGCGAGTGCATCTCTCCGGTACACGGTGCACATTTGTGTATCGCCGTGTACCGGTGACATGCTCTAGCACACGGTCGACTCCCCGTTCTGTTAGGGACCGGCTGACACAGCCGGTCATTAACGGAGATCACCGTTGCCATAGCAACGCAGTTAGCGGTGACGTCACCGCTAACCGCGGCTCCGAGAGCACCGTTGCTATGGTAACGCGTCTGTCAGCGTTACCGCTGTTACCCAGCACTGATCACACACGGAGTGAAGGCTGCACACGCTGCTTCCCGATTGTAGTGAGGATGAGGTTCCCCAGCCCCAAGTGATGAGCTGGTGAACCTCATCCTCACTACAATCGTCACTACTACTACACTAGAAAGAAAGAAGACAGAAGAGCAGGATCGTGGAGGGCTGACAGGAGGTAATAAAGATGGAGTCTCTAATGTGTCTGTGTATTTATTTCTATTAAAGTATTTTTTCTCTGTGTGGTGTCTTTTTTTTAACCCTTTATTGGAGATTCTTAATGGCCGGGTCAAACGTGCCTAACATTAAAAATCTCTGGCTTAATACTGGCTAGTAAAACAAAGCCAGTATTAACTCATGATTTCCCAACAAGCCACCCAGCTCCAGGGCTGTTGGAAGAGTTGGATACAGCGCCAGATGATGGCGCTTCTATGAGAGCGCCATTTTCTGGGACGGCTGCGGACTGAAATCCGCAGCAGAGGCGCCCAGAAACCTCGGGCTAACCTGTGCTGCGGATTCCAATCCCCAGCTGCCTAGTTGTACCCGGCTGTACACAAAAATGGGGCGAAGCCCACGTCATTTGTTTTTTATTTCATGAAATAAGTGAAATAATTAAAAAAAAACGGGCTTCCCTATATTTTTGGTTCCCAGCCGGGTACAAATAGGCAACTGGGGGTTGGAGGCAGCCCGTGGCTGCCTGCTGTACCTGGCTAGCATACAAAAATATGGCGAAGCCCACGTCATTTTTTTGGTGGGCAAAAAAAATTCTGCATACAGTCCTGGATGGAGTATGCTGAGCTTTGTAGTTCTGCAGCTGCTGTCTGCTCTTCTCCATACAGACAGACAGCAGCTGCAGAACTACAAGGCTCAGCATACTCCATCCAGGACTGTATGCAGAAGTTTTTTGCCCCCTGAAAAAATTATGTGGGCTTCGCCATATTTTTGTATGCTAGCCAGGTACAGCAGGCAGGTACGGCTGCCCCCAACCCCCAGTTGCCTATTTGTACCCGGCTGGGAACCAAAAATAAAGGGAAGCCCTTTTTTTATTATTTCATGAATTTCATGAAATAATTAGAAAACAAATGACGTAGGCTTCGCCCCATTTTTGTGTCCAGCCAGGTACAACTAGGCAGCTGGGGATTGGAATCCGCAGCACAGGTTGGCCTGAGCTTTCTGGGCCCCACTGCTGCGAATTGCAGTCTGCAGCCGCCTCAGAAAATGGCATTTTCATAGAAGCGCCATCTTCTGGCGCTGTATCCAACTCTTCCAGCACCTGCCTGCTATACCTGACTAGCATACAAAAATATGGCGAAGCTCACGTCCTTTTTTTGTAGTTTTTTGGCCAAAAAATTAAAAAATGCTTCCCTGGATTTTCCATTGCCAGTGAAGGTAACACCAAGCAGTGGGGGTTAGCAGCCAGTAGCTGCTTGGATTACCCTTAGCTAGCAATACAAAAAATGCAGCGGGAGCCCATATATATTTTTTTTAATTATTTATATAAATAACTAAAAATAAAATGGGCTTCCCTGTATTTTGATTGCTGGACATCACAGTGCTGTAAAAATAAATCTTTAAAAAAAAATGACGTAGCGCTCCGCGGCATTTTTGATTCTCAGCGCAGATAAAGCAGACAGCTATGGGTTGCCAGCCCCATCTGCCTGCCGTTACCTTGGTTGGCAATCAAAATACAGGGAAGCCCATTAACTTTTTCTATTTAAAAAATAGTTAAAAAAAATGACGTTGGGTCCCCCTATTTTTGATAGCCAGCTAGGGTAAAGCAGACGGCTGTAGCCTGAAAACCACAGCTGGCAGCTTTACCGTGGTTGGGGATCCAATGTGGAGGTCCCCTCAGGCTCTTTTTTATAATTATTTTATAAATATTAATAATTATACAATAAAAGTAGGGTCCCCCCCAAATTGGATCACCAGCCAAGGTAAAGCGGACAGCTGTGGTCTGGTATTCTCAGGGTGGGAAGGTCCATAGTTATTGGGCCTTCACAGCCTAAAAATAGCAGGCCGCAGGCACCCCAGACGTGGCGCATCCACTAGATGCGCCAAT
Organism: Anomaloglossus baeobatrachus; assembly: GCF_048569485.1. Taxonomy (NCBI): domain Eukaryota; kingdom Metazoa; phylum Chordata; class Amphibia; order Anura; family Aromobatidae; genus Anomaloglossus; species Anomaloglossus baeobatrachus. Next base: position 17,498,711 of record NC_134363.1, read on the forward strand.
CCTGGCGCTTCACCCCAGCTCATCCCGTGCCCTGGTGCAGTGGCAAACGGGGTAATAAAATCGGGTTGATACTAGCTGTAAAGTCACCTGAGATCAAGCCCAGCAGTTTGTGATGTCATGGCGTCTATTAGATACCCAACATCATAAACTGTCAGTACTAACAAAAACAAAAAAAAAAATCGACAAAAAGAAATTTATTTGAAAAAACAGTCCCCAAAACATTTCCTCTTTCACCAATTTATTGTAAGAAAAAAAATAAAGGGGTCCCACGACGACTCTGGACCGTCTAGAATATGGGGGGGGGGGGGGGAGACACTCAGGGAACGTATCCCCCATTTTCTAGGAGTGCGGACCCTTCATGTGAGGAGTGTGGGTGCAATGAATCTGCACTCACTCTCCCCGGGTCCACAGCAGCAGAGTCCATGTCGTAATGGTTGCTACCAAAGCTGCAATGCCCTGCTCATGAGGTAAGGGCATGCCTAATCAGGAGAACTACTGTAGAGGAAGCTCTGCTCACTGGTATATAGGTGCTCAGAGGTAATAATAGATAAAATTAGTGAGTAACCTCGGCACTCTAAATCTCTCAGACTAAGTCAGTAAGTCACAACGGATAGTAATGCAAAATCACTTTATTGGTCTGTATTAAGAAAAAAAAAAATTTTCATAAGCATATATGTTTTTGTCCAAAACAAGTTACAAATGACGTTTCGGCTTGAGCCTTTGTCAGATTGGACTTATCTGCATGTAATCATGAAAAATGACAATAATCAGTATCACATAAGAGTGAGAGAACAATAACATAAACTCGAACAATGTAGAGGTACAATTGGGATGCAGCAAAAAAATTGCAACACAGCAAGAAATGAAACACAAGATACAAATGTCATAATACAGTACAAGGACAATATAGTAATGACAAATATGGGGTCAGAGTAGGCTTGGACAGCTCTGGTACGAAAGAGATGTCAATCATAAAGTAACATGTGCAGTAGGTGTAGAGCTACAGTATGCATGGCAGAGCTAATGGGTAGACCGACCATAGAAAAAGTGGAGAAGGAGTGGAGAAGGAGTGGAGAAGGAGTGGAGAAGAAGTGGAGAAGAAGTGGAGAAGGAGTGGAGAAGAAGTGTTTGTTCATGCCAGATGGGAGATAAATAATTTTTTACCGACGCTGTCATTTACTGTAACGTGATCATCGGTGTACGGTGTATACCTGTGATCACGTGAGCGGGGACCGGAAAAACCGTCCTGAATCATGATCTCCAGGGTCTCAGCTAGCCCTGAAACCCCGGAGATTTTCTGAGTTATTCACTTATTTCTGCCTGCTGTTTATAAATGGCAGTTCAGAATAAGGCTACATTAAACACGACCGATCCATTTTTGTGGTCTGCAAAAAACAGTCCATTTTTTTTTCACGGGTGCATCCGTGTGTGGCATCCGTTTCCGTTCCGTAGACGGTCCGTATGTCATCTGTTTGTCATCCGTGTGCCTTCCGTTTTTTTTGTGTACTGCAAAAAAAACCTGAATGAGGGTAAATGCATAAAATTACCCAGGATCCATAGCTTCATCCTACATGAGGCGGTCACATGTTCCATCCAGTGCCATTTTCTACTGGTTTTCACAGCGTAGAGCGCTCTGGTGATTTTCTTGTGCACTTCATATCAGTCTTTTCTGTCATTATAATGGCAGAAAGACACATAATATCCCACTCTCCTGCATTTTGTAATTTTGCACCGTTTGGTGCCTTTCATGTGGCACTAAGGGGTGCTTAGTTTTGTATTTAGCCAAAAAAATGACGTAGGGTTCCCCCTAGTTTTGTAGCCAGCTAGGGTAAAGCAGACGGCTGCAGCCTGCAGACCACAGCTGGCAACCTCACCTTGGCTGGTAATCCAAAACTGAGGGCACCCCACGCTGTTATTTTAAATTAAAAAAATAATTAAAAAAAAAAAAAAAAAAAAAAACACGTAGGGGTCCCCCCAAAATTGGATCACCAGCCAAGGTAAAGCAGACAGCTGGGGCCTGATATTCTCAGACTAGGGAGGTCCATGGTTATTGGACTCTCCCCAGCCTAAAAATAGCAGGCCGCAGCCGCCCCAGAAGTGGCGCATCCATTAGATGCGCCAATCCTGGTGCTTCGCCCCAGCTCATCCCGCGCCCTGGTGCAGTGGCAAACGGGGTAATATATGGGGTTAATACCAGATGTGTAATGTCACCTGTCATCAAGCCCTGGGGTTGGTGAGGTCAGGCGTCTATCAGATACCCGACATCACCAACCCAGTCAGTAATAAAAAAAAAAATAGACGACAAACACATTTTTATTTGAAAAAACACTCCCCAAAACATTCCGTCTTTAACCAATTCATTAGAAAGAAAAACAAATCCAGGTCTGCTGTAATCCAAGGGGTTCCCATGACGATCCACACTGTCCCAGTCAATGAAGAGCAGAATGTTCCCCATTGGCTGGGAGAGCAGTGCAGTGACCTGAGCTAACATTAATAGGTCAGCCCAGGTCACTGCAGGGCATGACAAGTGCTGCTGTCAGCGAGGTACATTACCTGCGCTGATCTCCAGCACACTGACAGCACCTGTCACTGGGTTCAATGACCGCCGCCTTTACAGCCAAGTATCGCGAGAGGCCCGTGACGTCACCGCTAGTCAGTCTCGGGTCGGAAGCGAGAGAAGGTGATGTGACAAGCGGCGGCCATGGAGGACAGTGACTGCGCTGAGGTCGGGATGGCGGGACTTCATCACCGCAGGTAAGCCGAGCGGGGCCATGTGTGCAGAGTGTGAGTGTGAGTGTGAGTGTGAGTGTGTGTGTATGTATGTATGTATGTGTACATGCCGCGGGCAGGAGGGGGCGGAGCGAGCTGAGCGGGGAAGTGTGGGCTTCCTGCACGTAACTAGGTAAACATCGGGTTACTAACCAAAGCGCTTTGCTTGGATACCCGATGTTTATCTTGGTTACCAGCTTCTGGCAGGCTGCCAGCGATGGCTCCTGCACACTGTAGCTGTAAAAAGCCCTGCTTTTTGCTGCTAGAACCGTTCTCGAATGTATCTAGAACTATCGAGCTTTTGCAAAAAAGCTCGAGTTCTAGTTCGATCTAGAACAGCCCCCAAAATCACTCGAGCCGCGAACTGGAGAACCACGAACCGCGCTCAACTCTAGCCATGACATCACAAACTGCTGGGCTTGATCTCAGGGGACTTTACAGCTAGTATCAACCCGATTTATTACCCCGTTTGTCACTGCACCAGGGCACGGGATGAGCTGGGGTGTAGCGCCAGGATTGGCGCATCTAGTGGATGCGCCACGTCTGGGGTGCCTGCGGCCTGCTATTTTTAGGCTGTGAAGGCCCAATAACTATGGACCTTCCAACCCTGAGAATACCAGACCACAGCTGTCCGCTTTACCTTGGCTGGTGATCCAATTTGGGGGGGACCCTACTTTTATTGTGTAATTATTAATATTTATAAAATAATTATAAAAAAGAGCCTGGGGGACCTCCACATTGGATCCCCAACCACGGTAAAGCTGCCAGCTGTGGTTTTCAGGCTACAGCCATCTGCTTTACGCTAGCTGGCTATCAAAAATGGGGGGACCAAACGTCATTTTTTTTGTAACTATTTTTTAAATAGAAAAAATTAATGGGCTTCCCTGTATTTTGATTGCCAACCAAGGTAACGGCAGGCAGATGGGGGTGGCAACCCATAGCTGTCTGCTTTATCTGCGCTGAGAATCAAAAATACCGCGGAGCGCTACGTCATTTTTTTTAAAGATTTATTTTTACAGCACTGTGATGTCCAGCAATCAAAATACAGGGAAGCCCATTTTATTTTTAGTTATTTATATAAATAATTAAAAAAAATATATATGGGCTCCCGCTGCATTTTTTGTATTGCTAGCTAAGGGTAATCCAAGCAGCTACTGGCTGCTAACCACCACTGCTTCGTGTTACCTTCACTGTCCAACAGCCTTGGGTAATAATGAGTTAATACTAGCTTAGTTTTACTAGCCAGTATTAAGCCAGAGATTCTTAATGTCAGGCACATTTGACCCGGCCATTAAGAATCTCCAATAAAGGGTTAAAAAAAAAAAAAAAAACAGAAAAAATTACTTTAATAGAAATAAATACACAGACACATTAGAGACCCCATCTTTATTACCCCCTGTCAGCCCTCCACGATCCATGGTCTTCCGTCTTCCTCGGTCAACAAATGCAGCTCTGCTCCATCACTGCTGCATGGGGAAGACACTGCTGCTCCCTGTGCAGCCTTCACTCTGTGAGTGATCAGTGCTGCTGGCTGTCAGCGGTAACGCTGACAGACGCGTTACCATAGCAACGGTGCTCCCGGAGCCGCGGTTAGCGGTGACGTCACCGCTAACTGCGTTGCTATGGCAACGGTGATCTCCGTTAATGACCGGCTGTGTCAACCGGTCCCTAACGGAATGGGGAGTCGACCGTGTGCTAGAGCATGTCGCCGGTACACAAATGTGCACCGTGTACCGGAGAGATGCACTCGCAGGTCCTACAAGACGCGTCATAGTCATGTGACCAGTCTGTAGCCAATGAGATAATAGCCACGTGACTGGTCACATGGCTATTTTGACGTCACAATAGGTCCTGCATCTCTGCTGGCAGTGCTGGTCACCGGGAGGATTCAGCGATCATAGGATGGAATAGCGGCAGGAGACAGAGTGCAGGAGGGATCGCGGGGACCGGTAAGTGTTATGGCAATGTTTATTAACTGTTTGTGTACATTTATCATGCATTTTTATGTGTTTCTGATTGCCCCCCATTATATCCTATAGGTTCGAGTTTGGTTCGTCGAACCGAACTGGAACGAGACCTCCGTTCGGCGAACCGACCTCGAGCCGAACCACGGCCAGTTCGCTCATCTCTAATAACGATCCAAAATACAAGGCAAAAACAAAGTAGGTTGACAATAAATGACTTCACCAAACCACTAACCATGAGTGGAAATAAGTTTATGTTATTATTATTATTATTATTATTATTATTTATTTATAGAGCACCATTGATTCCATGGTGCTGTACATGAGAAGGGGGTTACATACAAAATACATGTACAAGTTACAGTAGACAGACTAGTACAGAGGGAAGAGGGCCCTGCCCTTGCGGGCTTACATTCTATAGGATTATGGGGAGGAGACAGTAGGTGGGGTGTAGGTGGGGCGGCAGCTCCGCACGGTGGTGGGGCGGCAGCTCCGCACGGTGGTGGGGCGGCAGCTCCGCACGGTGGTGGGGCGGCAGCTCCGCACGGTGGTGGGGCGGCAGCTCCGCACGGTGGTGGGGCGGCAGCTCCGCACGGTGGTGGGGCGGCAGCTCCGCACGGTGGTGGGGCAGTGAGGTCATTCAAGGTTATAGGCATTTCTGAACAGATGAGTCTTTAGGTTCCGTTTGAAGTTTGCAAGTGTAGTAGATAATCTGACGTGTTGAGGCAGTGAGTTCCAGAAGACTGGGGATGTTCGGGAGAAGTCTTGGAGACGGTTGCATGAGGAGCGAATGAGAGAGGAGGATAGAAGGAGATCTTGGGAGGACCGGAGATTACGTTTTGGAGTGTAGCGAGAGATTAGTTCAGAGATATATGGAGGAGACAATTTGTGGATGGCTTTGTAAGTCAGTATTAGTAGTTTGAATTGGATACGATGGAAGATTGGGAGCCAGTGAAGGGACATGCAGAGAGGAGAAGCGGGGTGGTAGTGAGGCGAGAGGTGGATCAGTCGGGCAGCAGCATTAAGGATGGACTGGAGAGGGGCGAGCGTGTTAGCAGGGAGACCACATAGGAGGATGTTGCAGTAGTCGAGGTGGGAGATTATGAGAGCATGCACTAGCATTTTTGTGGATTGAGAATTGATGAAGGGACGGATTCTGGAAATATTTTTGAGTTGAAGACGACAGGAGGTGGTGAGGGATTGAATGTGTGGTATGAAGGACAAGGCAGAGTCAAAGGTCACTCCGAGGCACCGAACTTTGGATGCTGGGGAGAGCGTGATGTTATTTATTGTAATAGATAGATCAGGTAGAGAGTGTAGGGGAGATGGAGGAAAGATGATCAGCTCAGTTTTGGCCACATTGAGCTTTAGGAAGCGAGAGGAGAAGAAGGAAGATATAGCAGATAGGCACTCTGGGATTCTGGACAGCAGAGAAGTGACATCTGGACCAGAGAGGTAGATCTGAGTGTCATCGGCATATAGGTGGTACTGGAAGCCATGGGACTTTATGAGTTGTCCCAGGCCAAATGTATAGATAGAAAAAAGTAATGGTCCCAGGACAGAGCCTTGAGGGACGCCAACAGAGAGAGGACGGGATGAAGAGGTTGTGTGGGAGTGGGAGACAGTAAAAGTGCGGTTGGAGAGGTATGAAGAGATCCAAGAGAGGGCGAGGTCTCTGACACCAAGGGAAGAGAGGATCTGTAGTAGGAGGGAGTGGTCAACAGTGTCAAAAGCTGAGGATAGGTCTAGAAGTAGGAGTATAGAGAAGTGGTTGTTAGCTTTGGCAGTAAGTAAGTCATTTGTGATTTTTGTCAGGGCAGTTTCAGTGGAATGATGTGGACGGAAGCCGGACTGTAGGTTGTCAAAGTGAGAGTTAGAGGAGAGGTGGGAGGAAAGTTCAGCATGGACGTGCTGTTCCAGGAGTTTTGAGGCGAATGGGAGTAGCGATATGGGGCGATAGCTGGCAGCAGAGGTTGGGTCGAGGGAAGGTTTCTTTAGGATGGGTGTGACTGTTGCATGTTTAAAGGCAGAAGGGAAGGTACCAGTTGATAAAGATAGGTTGAAGAGATGGGTTAAGGCTGGAATTAGGATAGTGGTGAGGTTGGGGAGGAGGTGGGTTGGGATGGGATCACGTGCGCAGGTGGTGAGGTGCGCTTTTGAGAGAAGATGTGCAAGCTCTTCTTCGGTGATAGTGGAGAGGAAGTTTATGGGGGAGGAGCAGTGGTCTGTTATATGAAGGGGTTGTGGTGGTTGAGCAGAAAAGACTTGTCTGGTTTGGTCGATCTTTTCTTTGAAATATGTGGCAAATTCTTCTGCGGAAATGAGGGAGGTTGGAGGGGGCAGTGGTGGGCGAAGGAGGGAGTTGAAAGTATTGAAGAGCTGTTTGGGGTTGTGTGTTAGAGAGGATATGAGGTTTCTGAAGTATTCCTGTTTAGCCGAGGTAAGGGCCAAGCGAAATGTGTGAATGTTATCATTCATATTCTCTGAAAAGAGGACAAGAAAGAAAAAAATCTTCTGGAGAATGTAAATTTTGAGCACAACTGTATAAACTAAATGTAAAACAAAAATAATAATAAATATAAATTAAGTGCACACAAGCAGAGGGTGAATGACGGGACTAGGAACCTACTAATAAAGTCATGCAGGAATTATGGAATTCAGGAAACCAAAAAGAACAGAATACATGTTAACCATCCCAAACCTAAATAAAACAAAATAGGAGATAACTGATAAGGGATTTCGCAGAAGCAAACTGCAGGAAGTAGCAATTGCAATGTCTCAGTAAGGAAACCTTAACTGATTAGTTGGAACTCCAGACAATCATCCAACTAGAAATATTTCCAGCACTGAAACATGCAAGTAGAAAGTATAAAGAGACCTTTTGCTATTTTTTCTTTCATATGAGGCATCTCTCAGAACCCTAGAAATACATATTATGTACAATAATGTTTCAAACTGGGATGCGGAGGGTAAATATGCCCTTAAAGACTTGTTTGATGGGTCTAAATTAATTCAATTTTCAGAAATGGAAATAAAATTCTCACTCCTACTGCCCTGTTTTTACCAATACCTTCCAATAAAACATTTCTTAAGTTCTTTGCCTAAACCTGAACATTAAGGCTATTCTGGTCCTCTTTATAATTTCTATCGGAAATTACCTATAGATGTTAAAGGTCTTGCTCCAATTTTTAATTTCTTAAATTCTCCCTCATCTGATGTAAAATTTAAATATATGCCTAATTAGGAACATGAACTGTCCTTTTCTCTTCCTCTATCAGACTAGCAGACTGCTGCAAAATGGATCCACAGGTGCCCGGCATGCTTGAGTAATGTGGAACAAATTGAGAAAATACATATGGGCTGATATGATTAGCCAAATTTGTCTCCAATCATTGCTCTTTTTGCTGGAAGGGTTGTCTTGGTTCAGGGACACTCTGTCAGTGTCATGCAACGGGCGTGATGAGCGCATTCAGACAAAACAAGGTCTGACGCACAAGAAAAAAAAAAATACAGCTGAAAAACACCATACAAAGGGGGAACACCGGAGAAACAATAACAATGGTGGGCCCAGACACTAGTGAGAGGGAAGGTGGGCACCTCCAAACCTCACCTGCGGCTGTCCCTACTCTCTTAGCCACAACTGTCACTGTGCAGCATCCTGGGTCCCTGTGAAAACTCTATAGATACCTGCCTCTCACTAGTCAGGGCAAGGTTCACTAGACCCACCGCTGCACTTAAGAGACAAGAGGGTAGGGAAGACAGCATAAAGAACCAAAATGTACAGGATACGACTCCAGGAGAATCCACAGCAGCTCCTTCCACTAAGATGGCTTTCATACAAATAAATTTGTATAGTCAGCAAAGCTTGCTGAGAGACCTAGCTATTTAAGCACAAGGGGGTGTGGCTACAAAGCAGGTGCAGCAGACCTTAACTGCAGGAGAGCTGCAACAGAGAAACTGACATTACTTCAGAACCAAAGGAAACAAAACCCATTTAAATGCAGAGTTCCAGAGATAAGGGGCTCCAGTCCTCAAGCTGGCACTAGTCTCCAAAAACAGGTAGACGACCGTCATGTTTGGTGGTCATGTCCAAAGGTGAAAATGTTTTGGTGCCAGGTGTTTAATATGTTTAATCTTATATTGGGGATCCATGTAAAGGCAGAACAATTGTATGCAAAGGTTTCGGATTTGGATAATCTTCCAGTGGATCTGACATGGTATATTCCACATATTCTGATAGCTACAAAACAGTGCTTGGTGGCCAAATGGAAAGATCTTGAGGTTCCTTCCCTTGAAGATGTAGTAAAAAAATTAAATACTCATTTTCAATATGAGGTGATATTAGCCTCTGCTGTTTTTAAAAAAAAATGTTGGAGAAAAAAAAAAAGCAATGGAACCTCTGGGCCTCTTCGTCACTAGCACATAAGCTGGTTATGTAGTAAATCGGTACTTGTGTTATTTTTTTACGGCTGTTTTATATACCGTACACCTGCCTCAGTAACCCTATCCAGTTTCTCCTGCATGCTATAATGGATGTTATTGAATTTGTATCTCACGAAGGTCTTACAAGCTAGACCTGCATTTCCCTTTCCGACCCTCTCCCCATACTCTTAAAAAAAAAAACCCTCAAAATGTGATTGGGCAAACCAAATGAGAAAGTGTACACACTTTAATAGAAGTTAAACAGTAAAGCAAAACATGTGAAATAAGGACAACAGATTCTTTCATAGTTGGACCAACATAAAAGAGGCTGTCCAACCAGGAGGGAAGTCGAACAAACAAAGATCATTGGTCCAAATTTCAGAGTGAAGAATGACACCTTTTTATTAATTATATAACCACATACAGTTATATATATATATATATATATATATATATATATATATATACACACACACACACACACACACACACACAGTACAGGCCAAAAGTTTGGACACACCTTCTCATTCACAGAGTTTTCTTTATTTTCAGGACTCTGAAAATTGTGGATTCACATTGAAGGCATCAAAACTATGAATTACCACATGTGGAATTACATACTTAACAAAAAAGTGGGAAACTGAAAATATGTCTTAAATTCTAGGTTCTTCAAAGTAACCTTTTGCTTTCATTACTACTTTGCACACTCTTGGCATTCTCTTGATGAGCTTCAAGACGTAGTCACTGGAAATGGTCTTCCAACAGTCTTGAAGGAGTTCCCAGAGATGCTTAGCACTTGTTGGCCCTTTTGCCTTCACTCTGCGGTCCAGCTCAGCCCAAACGATCTCGATTGGGTTCAGGTCTGGTGACTGTGGAGACCAGGTCATCTGGCGTAGCACCCCATCACTCTCCTTCTTAGTCAAATAGCCCATACACAGCCTGGAGGTGGGTTTGGGGTCATTGTCCTGTTGAAAAATAAATGATGGTCCAACTAAACACAAACCAGATGGAATAGCATGCAAGATGCTGTGGTAGCCATGCTGGTTCAGTATGCCTTCAATTTTGAATAAAATCCCGAACAGTGTCACCAGCAAAGTACCCCCACACCTCCTCCTCCATGCTTCCTGGTGGGAACCAGCCATGTAGTGTCCATCCGTTCACCTTTTCTACAAAGACACAGTGGTTGGATCCAAAGATCTCAAATTTAGATTCATCAGACCAAAGCACAGATTTCCACTGGTCTAATGTCCATTCCTTGTGTTCTTTAGCCCAAACAAGTCTCTTCTGCTTGTTGCCTGTCCTTAGCAGGGGTTTCCTAACAGCTATTTTACCATGAAGGCCTGCTGCACAAAGTCTCCTCTTAACAGTTGTTCTAGAGATGAGAAGGTGTATCCAAACCTTTGGCCTGCACTATATCTATAGCTATATCTATATCTATATACACACACACACAGTATGTTTTATTGAATTTTTAGGTTCTCTATTCAGGAACGTTTACATGTTTACACTGTTAAAGTAAATTCTAAACCCCAAAGAAACTACATTTTGAAAATGACAGTCCATTCAACTCATCTTGTAAACATTTTAGCTACACAGGTGTGTCATAATCTGTTTTAGAACTTGGATAATGCAAGTGAAATAAAAATAATAAGAATATAAGAAAAATTACATTAAACAACTGCACTCTGAGATGCTAAGGTGCACACACATGGAATATAGGAACTTGGACATGCATTACTGCTAATAAATATAAAATTGAGACATTTAGAGTATAAAAGGCCAGTTTTATAAGAGCCCTACAGCCTGCGTCAAGTTATATCTGATGGCACTTCCTAACAGACAAGTGTGAACAGGTACATACTGAATATTAAAGAAAGTAACCAATCAACTAATAAAAGAACAGTTGCACTCTGAGACGTTAGGGTGTACATACCCATCAGCTTGCTTAATTATTTTGTGTCACAAAATTTTAAATTGTAGTGCAGAAATATGTGCCATAATTGACTTTTTCTAAAAATTCATAATAAATCCCCCCTTTTTTCTATGCAAGGATTTTTCCAAAACCTATATATACACATTATTATGAAAACATCAGACCAAATCTTATTTAACCAATTCGCAACAGGACCAATTTTAATTTTTGCATTTAAATTTTTCCCTCCCATTCTTCCCAGAGCCTTGCAATATGATTCTCAGCATCAGTACAATTATGATTACAACAAACACGTCCATTTTTTTATTAGTTTAGTGATGAAAATAAAACCCCAAATTTGCATTTTAAAAAAAAAAAAAAAAAAAAAAAAAAAAAAAAAAAAGGGGTTGTGTCGCCATTTTCCAAAATCTGTAACGTTTTCAATCGATGGAGCCATGTGATGGCTCATTTTTTGTGGGTTGAGACAATTCTTTTTTTTGTTATCATTTTTGGGCTAGAAGTAAAGTTACAGACTTTGTTTTTATATTGCTGCAACCAGAAAAAGATAGTTTTAGCATTCTTGATTTTTTTTTTTTGTTTACAGTGTATACCAATTATTTTAATTATTTTTATATTTTAATAGATTAGATATTTCTGAATGCAAAAATATCAGATGTGTATTTTGTAATTTTTTTCCATTATCTTTATTTTTAATGAGGCAAAAGGGGGATGAACTTTTTTTTTTTTTAATTTGAACTTTTATTTTTTTGGGTTTTTTTTCATATGTTTTAACCAGTTTTTACTTTACAATGTTTTTAACAGTCCCCTAATGGAACTATTACATGCAATCATGTGATCTCTTGTACTAAATAAATCAATGCCATAGCACTGCTAAATGTAGCAGAAATCACAGTCTCATGTGAAGCCTAGCCACAGGCATACTTCGAAGACACACTGCCATGACAAGCATGGAGGTCTTCAGCAGACTTTAAAAGTCCCATAATGGAACTATAACATGCAATCGTGTGATCTCTTGTACTATATACAGCAATGCCATAGCATTGCTGAATATAGCAGAAATCACAGTCTCTGTAAGGTGTTAAATACTGTTTGTATAGAGTCTAGTGCAAGGGTACAAGGGAAACACAGAGACACAGGTTTGCTAAACAGTTCTTGTATTACTTCATACAAGTGCACAAAACATGAAGGGTTAAACAGTTGCTGGGTGCAGAGGCTGGGAACAAATTAATCAGGAATGGATCTTCAAAGTTCAGCAGAAGTGTCAAAATATAATTCAGTCTCTCTTACTGTACTTGTAAACGTCCATGGCCGAGCAGAAGGGTTCCTGTGTGGACACGAGTTCCAGGGATCCAAAACAGAGGATGGAAGAGAAGTAGTTCTTCCAAAGACTTCAGGAGATCAGGTTACAGGCAGGCTGCTAACAGGATTCAGAAGCATTGGTCCATCAGCTGAGATGGCTTAAGCAGGTAATTGGCAGGGAACAGGGCGAGAACATAGAAGCTGAGGAATCCATATTGACTGAGGGCAAAAGTGAGGGCAACAGAACAGGAAGCAAGATGGCCTAGGAAGAAAAAACAGATTAAGGCTAAGTTCACACTTCCGTTGTTTTGCATCAGTCACATGCGTTGCTTGATGCATGTGACTGATGCGTTGTACAACGGATGACAACGGTGACAAAGAAAAGAGTTTCTTTGTCTGACTCCGTTGTGTGCGGGGGGCAGAGTTCGGGGGGCGGAGTACGGGGGGGTGGCATTCGGGGGGCGGAGCTGAGGATGTCAGTGCCGCGGTCTGCATGGCTGGGGACAGGTGTGTGTGTGTGTGTGTCTACATGCGTGTGTACATGCGGAGTGCGGGAGGGGGCGGAGCGCGAGGGGGCAGAGTGCGAGGGGGCGGAGCCGAGTGGAGCCGTGGAGCTGAGGACGTCAGTACTGCAGGGACTGCAGGGCTGGGGACAAGTGAGTGTGTGTGTGTGAGTGTGTGTGTGAGTGTGTGTGTGTGAGTGGGTGTGTACACATGTGGAGTGCGGGAGGGGGCGGAGCCGAGTGGTGAAGTGCGGCCTCCTTGCACATTGTATCCAGGGTAAATATCGGGTAAAAGCAAAGCACTTTTTGCTTGGTTACCCAATATTTATCTTGGATACCAGCTTAGCACGGGCTCCCTGCACCCGTAATCACTGTAAATATCGGGTAACTAACCAAAGCGCATTGCTTGGTTACCCGATGTTTATCCTGGTTATGGGGGCGGGGAGCCAGAGAGCGCATGCGCAGCGAAATCCTACGGATCGCGCTGCTCAAAAAACGTTACATGCTGCGTTGCTCCAACCCAGCGGTCAGTTAAAAAACGACTGACCACGATGCAGCGGATGCAACGCAGCATCATCAGTCACAATCCGTCACTAATAGAAGCCTATGGGGAAAAACAGGATTCCTGCAAAATATTTTGCAGGATACCGTAATTCCTCAAGGCTATGGATTGTGACTGATGCAAAACAATGGAAGTGTGAACTTAGCCTAAAGCAAAATGACAAAACAAGGCAAAAAGTCAGAGAACCTCACAGTCTCCTGCGAAGCCCAGCCGCAGGCAAACTTCTAAGGCGCACTGCCATGACAAACATGGAGGTCTTCAGCAGACTTTAACAGTCCCATAATGGGACTATAGCCTGCAATCATGTGATCTCTTGTACTATATGCAGAAATGCCATAGCATTGCGGAATATAGCAGAAATCACAGTCTCCTGTGAAGCCCAGCCACAGTCAGATTTCGAAGGCACTTTGCAATGACAAACATGGAGGTCTTCAGCAGACTTTAACAGTCCCATAATGGAACCATAGTCTGCAATCATGTGATCTCTTGTACTATATGCAGCAATGCCATAGCGGAATATAGCAGAAATCACAGTCTCCTTTGAAGCCCAGCCACAGTCAGATTTCGAAGGCACACTGCAATGACAAACATGGAGACCTTCAGCAGACCTTCTCCTGTCATAGCAACCCATCCGTGATCAACGATCATGTCAGGGGTGCACTGATGGGCGTGCCCCTATGCTGTCACATGTTAAATTCCACTGTCAGAATTTGACAGAGGGACTTGAGAGTTTAACAATCTTAGTGGCAGGTCCTGGCTGTAAAACACAGCCATTACCCTTTGGCTATAGAGTGTGCTCACCACATGATCCCGCACCACACACTTTCTTCCGACATGCACTCTACTTGTATGGCGGATGACATGAAAGGGTAAATCATGGAAATTAAAAATATTCCTCAGTATTAAAATTGAAGTTAGGTGCCTGAAAGAAAAACAAACAAAACAAGGCTTTTGCACACAACCAAAATATGCCCTCTCACAATATCTCAGAGAAAGTAAAAAATAAGACGCAGTGTTTATTTTGTGAAAAATTAAATTTATATATACTCACAGCATAAAAGAGGGCAACCAGTCCAGTTAGCCCAGGCCAACACATCTAATGCACCAACAGGATGCAGACAAGCTTCTCAACATGATGGACACTTCACAGGTGCAAAGTAAATTGCACAATAGTGGCGTTCATAGGGCACTGTTCACACTCGTATGCACATGGTGTCCAGCCAGCGACCTATTATCACGCCCTTACTATTCGATTAGGCGGGTTAATTGGACACTACTCACTGTAGCACACAAGGGACAGAGACTCCACTATGCATGGCCTGTATTAAGAGGCCTGGCTGCACCCCGTATAAAAAAGTGCAACAAATATATATCAAATATATATGAGGTATTAGTTAGTAAATTGGCAAATGTACATAAGCTTGCAATCCTCATCATGGATCCTCATGCTTGCAGGTCCCTACACTGATAAATATCAAAAATAGCAACAGAAATAGGAGATAAAAATGCCACTATACCCTTGTGCTGCGTCTCCGGTTCGGCACCAGTGATAGTTCTGCCTTGCAGTGCATGTACTGGCTCTGGTGAGTGTTCCTGATATGTCCTGCTTTCCCGCTGCCGTGTTCTGACCTATACCACCCCCCACCTGTCCATCCATCCTGGTCCTTGACTACCCGTGCATAGTGGAGTCTCTGTCCCTTGTGTGCTGCAGTGAGTAGTGTCTGGGTAACCCGCCTAATCGAATAGTAAGGGCGTGATAATAGGTTGCTGGCTGGACACCATGTGCAAACGAGTGTGAACAGTGCCCTATGCGCGCCACTAGTGTGCAATTTACCTTCCACCTGTGAAGTGTCCATCATGTTAAGAGGTTTGTCTGCATCCCGTTGGTGCATTAGATGTGTTGGCCTGGGCTAACTGGACTGGTTGCCCTCTTTTTTGCTGTGAGTATATTAAAATTTTGGAGGAGTTTTTATCTTCTCTTTCTGTTGCTATTTTTTAAATTTATATATATTAAAATAGGTTCCAAATATTATAGGTCATCACATTATTGTTGTTTTGGGAAAGAATGATTTTCTTGGCAAACTTGGAAAGTGTGGTGGACCATTGTAAATGTTGTGGGGCCCACCGGGGAATTCACCTTCTGTTACGGGGGGGACCGGAAGATTAGGACCAGGGGGTATATATCCTAATCGCCAGTCGGGGCCCACCGTGCTCCAGATGACAAAGGAGCTGCTGGCACCTGAGGGTTAGGCGGAGACTATAGAGCTGGATGGCTCTGAGATAACCCAGGAACTCTGGGAACCGGTCACGTGTGTTGGGACACGTCAGACCGGACGACAACCCGATTAGCGTTTTGGTGCACCTAGCGCTACACCAACCACGTGTGCAGGAAACACGTCAGGCCGGGTGGTAACCAGGTAGCGTTGACCGGAAGACCGCCACGAAAGCACCCTGTCGGCCACGTGTGTAGGACACGTCAGGCCGAGCGGTCCTCCAATTAGCGTTTCTGGCCACCTCTCGACTGGCCACGTGTGTGTAGGACACGTCAGGCCAGATTGGTACACCAGTAGCGTTGACCGGGAAGCCGATGAGGATAAGGAACACCCTGTTAACTCCACAGGGGTCCTGGGGTACACTGTCCGTGCGCGTAGGGGGCACAACTGGACAGGTGGCGCAGCAGGTGCGTTGTCCGTGTGCGTAGGGGGCACAATCGGACAGGTGGCGCAGCAGGTGCGTTGTCCGTGTGCATAGGGGGCACAATCGGACAGGAAGCACAGCAGCCGCAACCCAGTTATCGCCACTGGGCTGCTATAGCAAGACTGGAACGGCAGGAGGGAAGCACGGCGCCTGACCCTGATGTGCCGAGCCACGAATCTTGGCGTGACAGGCACCGTTCGCCTAACCCTACCTACCGCTTCCCAACATAGGCTTATGCCGCAATGAGGCTCTAACATGGAGGTGTGCTCTGACTGAGCAAATGTGAAGACTGCGCACCTCCATGTTGTCTCCAGCCCCTTTTATAACCTGGGTCCGCCCCAAACCCAGGGTGGAACCACCAAGGTCCAATAGCAGAGTGCCATGTCATCAGTGACGTCACATGCGACCTATCCGGAACCGCCACGTCATTGATGACCTCATGGCAGCCACGCCCCAAACACTTCACCAGTCATAGTTTGACGACCAATACTGAGGTGCCAGATCATAGGGGCGGGCCTCTGCGAGCCAGTCCGGAGTTGCCACATCATCAGGACACCTGACACCCTCTGCCCTATTAGGGCCTGCCACCTCACGGACATGCTCAGAGAGGTCCTTACCGGACCTAGTCTCTGGTGCACTAAGTGCCTGAGCATGCCCAGTAGCCTGAGCAACAGGCTCAGAAAGCAGACTATCAGTTTGAGCATGCTCAGTAGGCACATCCCAGCACTTAGACACAGCTCGAAGTCCAAGTACCTGTGCAAAGAGGCTGTTAGGGTTAATTGTGGGAGCATGCTCAGTAGCCTGAACTGAGGACTTGGTCTCAGACATAACACAATCAGGCTGAGCATGCTCACTAGGCAAAACACCCGGCTTCAACTCTGGCTGGGGTAAATCGGCGCACGCATGCGCACTAGCCGCCTCCCCACACTTAGACGTGGTGGAAGGAACAGCCAACTGGACGACCCGAGGCACGGACAAGAATGGCAGCCGGTGCCTGGGCGCAACAGGAACCGCAGCAGGCTGCTTGCGGCTATGGCGGCGCCGGTTCGTAACACCTTCCTTCCTGTGGTCCAGTCCAAGCCTGGATCCAGGTATATAAATCACACAAAAAGAGCTGCGAACTCTATTGATGTGTACTGAAATATGAGAGAATGAGACTAAACTGACTTTAAACCATAAGAATAAAAATGTTGCTTGGTGCTAAAAATTTACTTTAGGCGCCTGAAGAGAAGCAAACATTTAGCACCTGCTATACACAACCAAAATTTACCCTGTTACAATTACTCATAGAACGTAAACACATATTCAAAAACAAACAAGACAACGTGTTCTTTACTTTTTGGCAAAATCAAATTGACTTACTGTATATTCTGATGGATTACTAGCATTTTAGGCCATCAGGGCAGTTAATATTGGGGAAGTATATTTATTCTGGCATGCTTGGAAGGTGTGGTGCACCATGGTAGATATTTTTGGAGTGATCTCATCCATCCCGTGATAACTTTCCAAAGAGTATATATATATATATATATATATATATATATATATATATATATATATATATATATGATCCCTGTGTACAAACTACAGGACGAGCAGAAGAGAATCCGAGAAGACGCCCGTTCAACCACAATGAAGAACCTGGTCCCTTTGCTTTGCGTGATCTCTGCTCTTGTCATCTCCGGTAAGACATTATAGTTATTATTCAACATATTCTCACAGCATTAAAAAACTTTATATTTCTCTATGCTTTTTGCCACTACACATTGCAATGAATATTGGACTAGTTTAGTTAATCTGGTGAAGATTATGCCGTTCACACAGATGGTAAAATAAATAATGGTAAATAAATACTCGTAATGAAAAGTTAATGCTCATATGAGTGCAACACATGTACTTGAGCACTTTTCGGGGAAATTGTCCAAAAAATTGCTTGAGTTCTAAATTGTCTTTCTTGACACTTGGTGTCATAATCCTGGCTGGTATATGCCACTGGGTTTCCCCAGCGCCGGCCTGGTCATGTGAGGGGTTATTTCCTCTCTGCCTCGTTCGGGTCTCAGAGCACTATATCCTTGTGCTGCACCTCCAGTACGGCGCCAGTGATAGTTTTGCTTTGCAGTGCATGCACTGGCTCTGGTGAGTGTTCCTGATATGTCCTCCTTTCCCACTACCGTGTTCTGATGGAGAGTGGTATATTCTCCATCTGTCTGTCCGTCCGTCCCGGTCCCTGACTACCCAATCCTGCTTACTGTTTATCCCTCCCTGTCTGTCTGATCCCAGTCCTGATCTCTTTGTCCTCCCCCTACCTTGGTACTCTGACTTCCCGGCTCTGACCTATATCCATGTTCCTGACTCCGGCTCCCATCCCTCCCTTTTGTATGATTCCTCAGCTTCCTGACCCTCGGCTATCACCTGACCATGATTTATCTCTCCCTATGTAATTGTCTTGACTTCCTGCTGCTGACTCAGATAACTAACTATTCTTATTCGACTGCCCTCTTTTGGTCTGTCTGTTAACTGCACTCTGAGCCTGCTTTGCTGGCACCCTTAGCAGCCTTCATAGTGTAGTGTGACATTTTGATACTTGAGTCATGGCCATCCGAGCATTAGTTACTCTTTACGAGCACTGAGCACTCGTGCATGGTAGTGCTCGCTCATTACTGAAAAAAAATCTTTCATAAATATGTATCAAAATACTACATACATAAACTCACCACTAAAACATCGAGAGGAGTGTATATAAAGATTAATCTCTTCCATCAGTGGTGTTATGGAACCAATCATCAACCTTTAGATAACTTCACATGAATTCATCCAAAAAAATGGCTGATTTTTCATCCGTATAACCCTCCATTTGGCATTCATTTTCACCCATCACTGAATGAACAAAATTTAAAAGGCACAAAACTGTGTCCTATATTAATAATTGCAATATATCTTTAAAAATTGGATGTTGTCTGGTTGATCAGAATTTAAAATGTTTTTGTTGATATTTCAAAAACTATCCTTTTTTGCTTTACAATTTCCCTTGATGTCAGCAAAAACACCAATTTAATTATAAAAATGAACTGAAAATGTTTTATGAAAATTATTTTAATAACCAGATGGGAAATAAATGTTTAAAGTAGATTTATGATTCAACCCTTAAATGTACCTGGTGTGGAACAGGGAAAAACTGGTAAAAGCATAATTTTAATAGAAGACGAGTAGAATTAGGTTTATGGCACACTTGGTATTATGGGTGTTCAAGAAGGGTTCAAACCCATCGTTAGATACAGTAAAAACTTGACATACCAAAATGGAGGACTTTATTAAATAAAGGACTTTATTATATAAATGACTTTATTATACAGGCAATAAAAAAAAAAATCCAAAAGATGTAATGTTTCGACCCCTACATTTGGGTCTTCATCAGACAAAATAGATTCTTGAGGAGGAATATGTCTTTAAGAGGGTGACACTTTAAAAATCTATAGATAAATCAGATTGCTGTTTTGTATAATCCCCACGATTAAGAGGTAATACAGGCATACAAAACGCGCGTCGGGGTCCTTTCTCTCCGTGGACTGGCACTTGCACTTTGACTGGGTATGTTTATCTATTCATTTTGTCATTGTCTTACTATCATCTATAGTGATGCCTGATGGTTCGTAATGTGCACTGTTGCACCTGAGTACTTTATTACTATAAGGTGTTGCTATATAGACCTTGCAGTCCTTATTATTGATAGACCCTCTTACCCACAAACTCTTTGTGACATGTTTTATTAATGTACTGTCACAATATTATGCTTTTTCAGATATCTTTTTAAATGTGTCCTTTTTGTATTTAATAAAATTCGTCCATTACTGACCAACAAACTCCTTGTTCTCCTGTTTTAAAATACTATTTTTGGAGTGATTCCTTTGCTGTGAGCATTTGGGCTGACATTGCCATCTCCCAGTACTATTACTCTGTTTTGTGGCAAATGTATACATGGTGTTTAAGCCGGGGCCACACGAGGACTACTGTGATCCTCGCATGACACTCGGCTTACGCTGGCAGCACAGCGGGAGCTAAGTGTCATGCGAGTGTCATTGCGACTCAGGTCCGATCATGCAATTGGCCCACAGCTGTGGGGGGCGGGCCAGCACTGAGGAGTGGCAGGCCAGCACTGAGGAGAGGAGGGTCGGCGCTGAGGAGGAGAGGGAAGAATTTATCTCCCTCTCTCCTCCATTGCCGGCTATTGCCATTCTCACTCTACACTGGTGTACTGCAAGTGCAGTGCGATATTTCTCTCGCAAAATAGACTTGAATGGGTGCGAGAGAAAGAGGATCGCATTGCATCTGCAGCATGCTGTGACTGTTTTCTTGGTCCAATTAGGGCTGAGAAAATAATCGCTCATGGGTGCTGGCATATAGGTTAATATTGGTCTGAGTGGAAAGCGATGTTTTATCGCATTCCACTCTCTCCAATTTTCATGCCGTGTTTCTTAGGCCTAAGGCCTAAGCCACACGGTGAAAAAAACGGTGTGAGTGGAGTGCGATAAAACATCACGCTCCACTCGGACCGATTGTAATGCGAGACTCTTTCTCTCGCACCCATTCAAGTGTATAGGGCGCGAGAAAAATCGCACTGCACTCGTGTACACCGGTGTACCGCGAGTGCAGAGCGAGAATCTCAATAGCCTGCTATGGGAAAAAGGGAGAGAAATCCCTCCCTCCCCTCTGCAGCGCTGGCCCACTCCCCGCAGCTGAGGTCATGTCGCACAGTCAGACATCAGTCGCAGGAATTCTCGCATGACACTCGGCTCTGCTGTACTGCCAGCGTGAGCTGAGTGTTATGCGAGGATTGCATTAATCCCCGTGTGGCCCCGGCCTAATAGATATAATGGTGCAGTGTAGCAGTGTATTACACACAGGGAGGAGAGCGCAGCATCTCTGATTTTGATAGTGTCACAATCTTAAAGGTATATTCCTACTCAAGAATCTATTGTATCTGATGAAGACTCACATATAGGGGTCGAAACGTAACATTTTTTGGATTTTTTGGATTGCTTATGTAATAAAGTCCTTATATTCATTTTGATGTGCCAAGTTTTTCTGTATTTAATAGAAGACGAGTCAAGAACTCAAGTCACTGTAGGTTTAAGGTGACAATGACTAATGTATGTTTCTTGTTGGCTATGATTATGAAAACAATGACTTTACTTACAATAAAAATTAGTAATTTTTACCTTAATTCCCCGTTTTTATACTGTCCACAAAAACTGCTAATGGATTGTCCATTATTTTACAGTTTATTCCTATAAATGTAAATCTGGTTTATGTCGCAACGCTACAACATGTAATAGGACTGAGGATGAATGCCTTGGAGATCGATGTATGACTATGTCCTAGCACATGAACATTGGTGCGTACAACTTATTTTTTTTCTTTTACAAAAAATACAGTATCCCTCTTGAATTTTTGGTTTTCTATTGTCGATTTACTTACTTTGTAGATGGAAGAGATTATAGGTCAATACTGAAAGGTTGCGCCAACGCAACCATGTGTGGATTGAGAGGCTCAATAGCATAAAAAAAATTCAAATGTCAAAGTTATACAAAATGCTGCGAAGGGGATTTCTGCAACACTGATGACTATGAAAGTAAGTGTCACAATGTTAATAATTGGAATAATTTACTGATGACCAAGGTCCATAAGAACTTACAGAATTTTATAGGTTAGAGCACTGGCGGTGAAGAAGGGACATTGTTTTCTTGACAATCTACTTAAAATTTTAATTAAAACAATCATTGTGTGTGTTCCACCAGTTCCTGAAGAAGATTCAACACCAAATGGTGTAACATGTCCAACCGCCTACTGTAACGGTACTGTAGAGGAATGTAAGAGTCACCAGGAGATGAACTGCACTGGATCCATGGATCGCTGTTATGATTACCGGGAACATGTGGTAGATCCAGGTGAGTGAATCTATATTTCATAAAGGGGATCTGTCATCAGATTTCACAATAGATATTGTACATTGTCTTAAACATAATCTAAGCCCTGAAAAGGCTGGTTACAATGGCTGTATAATCCTTTTGTCATATTTTGAAATTAAGTTCAACTTAATACAATACTAATTTGAATATGCGTCATGCGCTGTCCGGTTCCTCACACGCGGAGTACTACTAAATCGTTGGACTCTATTCACATTGCAGAATCCATCATGCTGGCTGGTCTCCCTTACATGCTCAGCTTTACTGGGCATCGGCTGAGATGTTACACAGATCCGGCAATCCAGTACAGTGCAATACAGTATAATGGCATTGCGGCAAGCTCCGGTCACATGCTGTGACCGTAGCATGTGACCGGAGCTTGCTGCGATGGCATTGTACTATATTGCACTGTAATGGACGGTGCCAGATCCGGCAAACCAGCGGAATGCCGGATGTGTGAAACCACCTTAAGCTTTCTCATCTGTCTTACCTACAGCTTTTTTCTATTTGCTGTTAGGTTGTAGGACCTTACTCTTGCTTGAATTTAATATTTCACATATTTCCACTTATGCATGTGTTTTATGTTTCCCCACTTTGGTTCCTTGTCTATCTCTGCATGCGTGCCCTATATTGGTTTGTAGTGCACAGCAGACTTCACCTCTAGTTCCTCAAGAGGTATGTGGAACAACCCGACGGCCTTTTGGGCAGTCAGGTCCGGGTTGTGGGTGTCCAGGTGTATGGTTAGGGTTGTTCCAGCCTGTCCGGGAACCATTAGGGTGCTATGTAGCTAGGGATACTATACCGACAGGAACAAGTAGGGTGTAGGTACGGCATTGGGGAGTAAGGGGGACTTTGCACGTTGCGACATCGCTATTGCGATATCGTCGGGGTCAAATCGAAAGTGACGCACATCCGGCGCTGGTAATGACGTCACAACGTGTAAAGCCTAGATGCGCCAATAAGCGATCACAAAAGCGTTGTAAATCGGTGATCTGTGTAGCATCGGACATTTTCATAATGTCGCACCAATAGGAGATACGGTGTTGTTCCTTGTTTCTGCGGTAGCACACATCGTTGTGTGTGAAGCCGCAGGAGCGAAGAACATCTCCTTACCTGCCTCCACGAGCTATGCAGAAGGAAGGAGGTGGGCGGGATGTTTATGTCCCGCTCATCTCCGCCCCTCCGCTTCTATTGTCCGCGTGCCGTGTGACATGGCTGTGACACCGCACGACCCTCCCCCTTCGGAAGGAGGCAGGTCGCTGTCCAGAGCGACGTCGCAGGGCAGGTAAGTGCGTGTGAAGCTTCCGTAGCAATAATGTTCACTAGGCAGCTACCACAAGATATTGCATGTGCCATGGGGGCGGGTACTATCGCGCTCGGCATCACTAGCATCGGCTAGCAATGTCACAATGTGCAAAGTACCCCTTAGGTTCTATTTTCCCTAACATGAGCACTGTTATGTTATCCCCAGGAGCATTGCAGGAAGGAAGTGAAGTGGCTTGCCCCCACAGAATGTGCTTTGATTGCCCCGTTCAGAAAATAACAGCTGTATTTAAGGAGTTATTAATAATGTACAGAGCTCAACTCAATGTAACACAGCTGTCATCTGCTGTAAAACATGTAGGCTCAGCACTTGAGCCTGCTATAAAGATTGGGACACAAGATATGTTGTAATGGTACATGAAAAGATTTTTGCAAAATCCAAAAAGGAAAACAGCAGAAATTTTAATGGTTTGTTGTTCTTGTGTCTACAGGTAAAAAAGATGAGAAATATTCTGTGAAAAGTTATATTAATTCTGATGCCTGCAAATACAGCTTTGATAATGGCGTTGGGGTTAACGTATTAGACAAGAAATACGTGAACTGTTCTGTTCCATCGAAATCCAACGAGCACCAATGAAGTTTCCGCCTTCTAATGATTTTACTTTAATTTTCCTTAATCAGAAATTACATAGGATACTTTTTTTCTTGGTTTTGAATTTGGGAGCTGGGGTTCTTTTCTGAATACTGTAGTCAATAAAATACAAAACAAAGTATCTGTGAGGTTGACGTACAACACTACATGTATATGATACTGGATGAATAGTATGTCACAACCCATTTGTTATAGGTCACTGATCAAGATGAAGGCATTTAATCTTATGGACTGCTCATATTAAAAAAAATATATATTTATATTTTAATTAGGATGTGATTATCTGAACTCTTCAATAAATATTTTTGAAGCAATGAGTTATTATCTCTATTTTTTATAGAAGGGAAATAGTATTTTCTGGAGAATACAAACTATTTTTGACCATTTTTTTTAATAAAGAAAACATTTTTTTTAGAAAATAAAAATCATGACGTTTGTTTGTGCTATGCACTTCCAGATTCAATAAAGCTACATATTTGTGCATTTCTTAACCAAGAATCAGCAAAAACATTAGTACATGCCCTTTTCATCTCCTGCCTCGACTACTGCAACCTCCTGCTCTGTGGCCTCCCTTCCAACACTCTTGCACCCCTCCAATCTATCCTAAACTCTGCGGCACGATTAATCCACCTCTCCCCTCGCTATTCCCCAGCCTTGCCACTCTGCCAATACCTTTACTGGCTTCCCACTGCCCAAAGACTCCAGTTGAAAACATTAACCATGACCTATAAAGCCATCCACAACTTGTCTCCTCCTTACATCTGTGACCTAGTCTCCCTACCTACCTGCACACAGATTCTCTCAAGATCTCCTTCTCTACTCCTCTCTTATCTCCTCTTCCCACAATTGCATTCAAGGGTACTTTCTCCTCGTGTAGACCGTGAGCCTTCGCGGGCAGGGACCTCTCTCCTCCTTTAGACTGTGAGCCCTCGCGGGCAGGGACCTCTCTCCTCATGTAGACTGTGAGCCCTCGCGGGCAGGGTCCTCTCTCTTCCGGTAGACTGTGAGCCCTCGCGGGCAGGGTCCTCTCTCTTCCTGTAGACTGTGAGCCCTCGCGGGCAGGGTCCTATCTCCTACTGTACAAGTCTGTTTTTGTAATGTTGA
Source organism: Anomaloglossus baeobatrachus (assembly GCF_048569485.1). Classification (NCBI taxonomy): domain Eukaryota; kingdom Metazoa; phylum Chordata; class Amphibia; order Anura; family Aromobatidae; genus Anomaloglossus; species Anomaloglossus baeobatrachus. The sequence goes on from NC_134363.1 coordinate 17,523,842, forward strand.
TGATTATTGTACTTGTTCCTATTATGTATACCCTTTTCACTTGTAAAGCGCCATGGAATAAATGGCACTATAATAATAAATAATAATCTATAACAAAATTCTGATGTAAATCATTTTCAAAAGTTGAAAAAAAATTTGGGGCCCAATTATTCAAGAATTTTGAGACCTATTACATTTTTTGACAAATTTTGGCCAGTTCCACCAAAATTGAAGGACCTAGGGAGATAGGGGCTTAATTGAGAGTTTTGAAGTCCGATTGTCTAATTCATGACTATCTTAGGCCTTGTGCCTTATGTCATAATTTAGAGACTGGAGGAGGATTTGTGGTGCAGTATATGGAGGTAAACACCTTTCAGATACAGCAAATTTAATAATAATAAGGGGTGCTTTGCACATTGCTACATCGCTAGCTAATTGTAGCGATGTTGAGCATGATAGTCCCCGTCCCCGTCGCAGATGCGATCTCTTGTGATAGCTGCCGTAGCGAACGTTATCGCTACGGCAGCTTCACATGCATTTACCTGCCCTGTGACATCGCTCTGGCTGGTAACCTGCCTCCTTCCTAAGGGGGCAGGTCGTGCAGCGTCACAGCGACGTCACACGGCAGGTGGCCAATAGAAGTCGGAGGGGCGGAGATGAGCGGGACGTAAACATCCCACCCACCTCCTTCCTTCCTCATTGCAGGCGGGACGCAGGTAAGGAGATGTTCCTCGCTCCTGCGGCTTCATACACAGCGATGTGTGCTGCCGCAGGAACGTGGAAGAACATCGTACCTGTCGCTGCAGCAAAATTATGGAAATGACCGACACTACACAGATCACCGATTTACGATGCTTTTGCGATCGTTTATCGGTGCATCTAGGCTTTACAGGTTGCAACGTCGTTACCGGTGCCGGATGTGCGTCACTTTCAATTTGACCCCGGCGATATCGCAGTAGCGATGTCGCAAAGTACGCCTAACTCACTTCTTCATGAATCATGCGCCTTTGACTCCAAATCGCCTGCCAGTATAAACAGCGCCAGTTTTCAAGAATTTGGCAATTTTTCTCCACATTGTAAATAGAAGGTAAGACAACAGCTGACGAAGTGAAAGAATGAAAGAGAAAATGAAAAAATGAAAAATAATTAGGAGGCAGACAATGATGAAAGTTAACATTTATTACATCTAAAAAGATGAACTATGGTTATACAATATGTTTAACCCAAAAAACACATATAGCGGTTCTAGTTTTCATATCCAGAAACACTATAAAACCAGTATCACTATTTAGGAGACTAACTAATGAACCATTTTAGTTCCTGAGTTCTGTAATGTGTAACCTGAGTTTTCACTTGTACTCGGTGTGACATCACAAAGCATTGTACTTGAAAGTAAACTTTAAACCTAAAGGAAACCTACCACTAGTGATGAGCAAACCTTTGAAGGTTCGGTTTGCCAGCCGCAAATGAACCAAACCTCTACATGACCGAACCTTGCCTTGCACAATGACGTTTGGAAACACTGACTGGCAGGTTGAGTCTACACCTACACACAGCTAGCCATAAGCAGATCACTTCCGGGGGAGGGTGGGTGGACTTTTTGAAACGTTTTTTTTTTCGCTCGCACACTACATCTGATCACGCTATTGTTATCCTCATTGCGAGATGTTCAAACACTGCAAGTGGCTCACTCTGGGTTGAGCACCAAGTCTACTTGAGCACAGCGTTGTTTGCACATGTTAAGTTTGCTCGCAACTCATCCAAACTCCAAACCTGAGCCCTGTGTTTTTTAGTTTGTGTTCAGTTCGAAAACCGAACCTCAGGTTCGCTCATTTCTACTTATTACCAGTTTTTGAGCCTATGAACAAATGACCCCTCTAACGGCTCCTTTGTTACATTCCACAAACATGTTTATCAGTTCCTGACTACCCCTGTACACACCGAAAAAAAACCGTTTGATATATTATACCGCGCTATATGTGGTTATCCTTGCTGCGTCATCTGTCCCTCATCTCTGCTTGTAATCACATCCACCTTCTTTGATTCATGGGCATCATGTGTCCTGCATCATCCACAAACTAAATTGAGATTTTGCGCTCACGCAAAAGCCTCGCAGTGCCGTGTAGGCATAAACTACTCTGGCCTACATCAGGAAGAGTGTAGAACATCACTGCAAAAGCATGAGTGACATCATTCAAATGTAATTCCAATAACATCACTTCACATTTGTTCAGTGATATTTTATGCTCTCAGTTACAACTAAACCCTAACACTCTCACAGGAATGGACAAACAAGGGGAGTTGTAAAAACTGAAATCCACAGGTCCCAAATCAGGTTATAACTTTCCTAGTCCTGACCCTAATGTATCCCTGTTTGACAGCAGAGATTGACACCCTAAGAGCACATAATGTCGCCCCAACTCATCGACAGTTGACCATGATTGTCCTTAACTGGAGCCTAAGCTCTGAACTAAGGGGTACTTTGCCCGCTGTGACATCGCAAGCCGATGCTGCGATGTCGAGCGCGATAGTCCCCACCCCCGTCGCAGCAGCGATATCTTGTGATAGCTGGCGTAGCGAACATTATCACTACGCCAGCTTCACATGCACTTACCTGTCCTGCGACGTCGCTCTGGCCGGCGACCCACCTCCTCCCTAAGGGGGCGGGTCATGCGGCGTCACAGCGACGTCACACGGCAGGCGGCCAATAGCAGCGGAGGGGCGGAGATCAGCAGGATGTAAACATCCCGCCCACCTCCGCCCTTCAGCATTCAGGCGGGACGCAGGTAGGAGATGTTCTTCGCTCCTGCGGCTTCACACAGCGATGTGTGCTGCCACAGGAACAAGGAACAACATCGTACCTGTCGCTACACCGGCATTATGGAAATGTTGGACACTACACCGATGATACGATAACGATGCTTTTGTGCTCGTTAATCATATCAAAAAGGATTTGCACACTACGATATCGACTGCGACGCTGGATGTGCGTCACTTTCGATTTGAACCCACCAACATCGCACCTGCGATGTCGCAGTGTGCAAAGCAAGTGTGTGTAACACAAAAGCAATAAAAAACATAAATGAAGTTCACACAGGCAAAGGGTGAGACACAGGACTAGAAATGTGCAAACACACTCATACAGGAATGATGGAATACAAGAAACAAAAAAGAATAGCAGATTAGGTAGAAACGCTTTAGTTCAATTAAGTGAAACAAAATAGAAGATAACTGGGAAGGTATTCACAAAACAAACTGCAAGGAATAGCAATGTCTCAGTAAGAAAACCATAACCAAGGTCCAGACAGCCATCCATCCAGAAATATAGCCAGCAATGAGTTATGTGAGTACTATGTAAACATCCATAGAAGTAGAAAACCACGGCACATCCAATGAGCATCCCAAAGGTGCTTTATTAAATTCCAACGGTGCATTAAAATAGCGGGCAGAGGACCGGGTGCAGGTCTCCTTGGGACGGCGGCCGTTTCGTACCTCTTGGTACTTCGACGGCTTGTGTGGACCCGTCGAAGTACCAAGAGGTACGAAATGGCCATTTTCCCAAAAGTTTTGCACCCGGTCCATTGCCTGCTATTTTAATGCACCACTGGAAAGAAATAAAGCACCTTTGGGATACTCACTGGATGTGCCGTGATATTCTACTTCTATGGATGTTTGCAATTTCATCTTCTCTTTGTCTACGTGCACCCGAGACCCGCTCAACATAAGGACCCGACAAGCTCATTCCTCCCTTGCACCGGAATGGGCTTATCAAGGTAGAGCTGAACCGTTTCTGTTTGCTGATTTTATCTGAATACTATGTACAACTAGCCCCTCACAAAATTTGATTGGGCATATGTGAAGCCGTGCCGCCCCAAGGACATCGATCCAGCTTCAGGGATGCCACAGGACCTTCTTTTGTATATGGCATCAGGTATGTCGGTTTTGTATATATGTGTCGTGACGCCACTCACGGTTTGTGGTCAGGGATAGGGGTGACCGCCACTGCAAATTTAACGAGCGTCTGGGGCTGATGGGGTCTGCAGTCTGATGGTGTGACCTCCCGTGAGTGAGGCTGGCCCCAGGGGCTCGGGTGTGTACAACAACAGGTCCCAGAATAACTCAGTCTCAGTCCAGAAAGTCTTTCAACTGCTCTTTACTCACTTCTAGATGTTTCTGGGGTGAGCTGACCCGGGCAATGCTGAGATAAACCAGGTTGAACCAGGGCTCCTTCAGGCCAGTCTGAGGGTAACCCTTAACTCACCTTCCTAGCACTCTTTGTTCAGATAACCCCTGACTTGAAGTACCTTGGGGTCTATCCAGGTAAGTAACTACTGCCTTTTCTTCACTTTTTGGACCATTTGCCGGCAGCATGGATGAGGTGAGATGGCTTCTGGCTCTGTCTCCTTATGGGTCCCTGCATTGCTGCTTAGGCTCGGACTATATGTGTTTGGTGAGGTACTTGTAGTTCCCCTCACTGGCAGGTTTAGCAGATAGTTAAACTTGAGTCTACTCTAGGGACCTGTTCCCTTTACATGCCTAGTCACCCGCAGTCCCCATACTCGACTGACTCTCTCTCGGTCTTTCTGACTGACTGGTAACCGTTCTCCCCCGCTAATGGCTTCTTCACGTGCAGGGTCTGACTAGTGTGAGCGCACGTCTGAGTCTCCTAGCAACCGCCGCTCACCACTACCAGACTAGCTTGCTCCATTCCTTTCCTGACAGCCTCTGCATTTTAGCTCCCAGCCCTTCCACCACACCCCTTGACAAGAATTGAAGGCCAGACCCCTCTAGGGACTGCCCAAGGGTCCCATCTAATGGTGTGGGAGACCTGGTTGCTATGTGTCTGTGCGTACACACCTCTTTCCGGCCTTTAGAACTACCTGGAAGCACTGTCCCATCATGGGTGCAGTACTCAGTGGTGCCTGACCAGGTCAGGGGCGCCACACATACCAATCGAGAAAGTGCACACATCTGACTAGAGATGAAACAGGAAGACAAAGCATTGTAAAGAAAAACAAAAGAGTTTGACCAAGACAAAACAAGCTGTGATTCAACTAAAAGGGAAACCGACCAACTACCTGAGATCTATTCCATAACTTAATTTGCATACCTTAATTTTGAATTGCCATAACTTCATTACATGTTTCATGCTAACTTCTAAATAATAATTCACTTTACATGTTGATTAGAGATGAGCGAACCGGTCGCGGTTCGGCTCGAGGTTGGTTCGCCGAACGGACCTCCCGTTCGAGTTCGGTTCGTCGAACGTTCGACGAACCGAACTCGAACTGCATAGGAAACAATGGCAGGCAATCACAAACACAGAAAAACACCTAGAAAACACCCTCAAAGGTGTCCAAAAGGTCACAAACAACTCACAACACATGGGAAAGTGACAAGGACATATACTCATGCGAAAACAAAAGAGCTGGACAAGGAAAAAGAGGAGGACACACAGATATATGAGTATATGCAAGGAAACATCGATTCCATTAATGTGCAACTTGAGCCCTGCTCATTCTTGGCTTCCAATCTTGATAAATTGCCTGAGCTCGCCACGTACGTCTTGGGGATCTTGTCGTGTCCTGCAGCCAGCGTTCTCTCGGAACCTGTCTTCAGTGCTGCTGTGGGTCTGCTGGCAGATAAGCACACGTGTCTGTCCACTGACAATGTGGACATGGCTCTCAGAGGACTTTTCTTCCCCTGGGTCAGCCAGGGGACGGGAAAGGCACGCGTATTTTTGAGAGTGCTTCATGCAAAGCATCTTTTTCTTTTTCAAAAGGGAGCTCAACCGATGCCAGTCAAGTGGGGTGTGTGTGGCCCAGTGAGTGGCAACCAGGGAGACTGTGGTTGGAGTCCCCTCGCTGTGTCTCTAAAAGAACCAAGATGAACAAGTCATGGCTCTCAGAGGACTTTTCTTCCCCTGGGTCAGCCAGGGGACGGGAAAGGCACGCGTATTTTTGAGAGTGCTTCATGCAAAGCATCTTTTTCTTTTTCAAAAGGGGGCTCAACCGATGCCAGTCAAGTGGGGTGTGTGTGGCCCAGTTAGTGGAAACGAGGGAGACTGTGGTTGGAGTCCCCTCGCTGTGTCTCTAAAAGAACCAAGATGAACAAGTCATGGCTCTCAGAGGACTTTTCTTCCCCTGAGTCAGCCAGGGGACGGGAAAGGCACGCGTATTTTTGAGAGTGCTTCATGCAAAGCATCTTTTTCTTTTTCAAAAGGGAGCTCAACCGATGCCAGTCAAGTGGGGTGTGTGTGGCCCAGTGAGTGGAAACGAGGGAGACTGTGGTTGGAGTCCCCTCGCTGTGTCTCTAAAAGAACCAAGATGAACAAGTCATGGCTCTCAGAGGACTTTTCTTCCCCTGGGTCAGCCAGGGGACGGGAAAGGCACGCGTATTTTTGAGAGTGCTTCATGCAAAGCATCTTTTTCTTTTTCAAAAGGGAGCTCAACCGATGCCAGTCAAGTGGGGTGTGTGTGGCCCAGTGAGTGGCAACCAGGGAGACTGTGGTTGGAGTCCCCTCGCTGTGTCTCTAAAAGAACCAAGATGAACAAGTCATGGCTCTCAGAGGACTTTTCTTCCCCTGGGTCAGCCAGGGGACGGGAAAGGCACGCGTATTTTTGAGAGTGCTTCATGCAAAGCATCTTTTTCTTTTTCAAAAGGGAGCTCAACCGATGCCAGTCAAGTGGGGTGTGTGTGGCCCAGTGAGTGGCAACCAGGGAGACTGTGGTTGGAGTCCCCTCGCTGTGTCTCTAAAAGAACCAAGATGAACAAGTCATGGCTCTCAGAGGACTTTTCTTCCCCTGGGTCAGCCAGGGGACGGGAAAGGCACGCGTATTTTTGAGAGTGCTTCATGCAAAGCATCTTTTTCTTTTTCAAAAGGGGGCTCAACCGATGCCAGTCAAGTGGGGTGTGTGTGGCCCAGTTAGTGGAAACGAGGGAGACTGTGGTTGGAGTCCCCTCGCTGTGTCTCTAAAAGAACCAAGATGAACAAGTCATGGCTCTCAGAGGACTTTTCTTCCCCTGGGTCAGCCAGGGGACGGGAAAGGCACGCGTATTTTTGAGAGTGCTTCATGCAAAGCATCTTTTTCTTTTTCAAAAGGGAGCTCAACCGATGCCAGTCAAGTGGGGTGTGTGTGGCCCAGTGAGTGGAAACGAGGGAGACTGTGGTTGGAGTCCCCTCGCTGTGTCTCTAAAAGAACCAAGATGAACAAGTCATGGCTCTCAGAGGACTTTTCTTCCCCTGGGTCAGCCAGGGGACGGGAAAGGCACGCGTATTTTTGAGAGTGCTTCATGCAAAGCATCTTTTTCTTTTTCAAAAGGGAGCTCAACCGATGCCAGTCAAGTGGGGTGTGTGTGGCCCAGTGAGTGGAAACGAGGGAGACTGTGGTTGGAGTCCCCTCGCTGTGTCTCTAAAAGAACCAAGATGAACAAGTCATGGCTCTCAGAGGACTTTTCTTCCCCTGGGTCAGCCAGGGGATGGGAAAGGCACGCGTATTTTTGAGAGTGCTTCATGCAAAGCATCTTTTTCTTTTTCAAAAGGGAGCTCAACCGATGCCAGTCAAGTGGGGTGTGTGTGGCCCAGTGAGTGGCAACCAGGGAGACTGTGGTTGGAGTCCCCTCGCTGTGTCTCTAAAAGAACCAAGATGAACAAGTCATGGCTCTCAGAGGACTTTTCTTCCCCTGGGTCAGCCAGGGGACGGGAAAGGCACGCGTATTTTTGAGAGTGCTTCATGCAAAGCATCTTTTTCTTTTTCAAAAGGGAGCTCAACCGATGCCAGTCAAGTGGGGTGTGTGTGGCCCAGTGAGTGGAAACGAGGGAGACTGTGGTTGGAGTCCCCTCGCTGTGTTATACATGCTTTTAGAAGGGCATGACATGGCTTGGAGGTTGACTTTCATAAAATGCAAACTGTTGGCTACCAAAATGCTGCCTTTCCAACAACTGTGGTTATAGGCAATGAGGAACATACTGATGAAGATGAGACGCAGATACCCGATTGGGATGACAACTTAAATATTCGGTCAGGGCAAGAAGAGGCTCGGTCTGAGGGGGAGGGGAGTGCAAACACAACAATTGATGATGAAGTTCTAGATCCCACCTACTGTCAACCCCCAGTCAGGCACTCGAGGAGGTCAACAGAGGCGGTGGAGGAGGATGCAACCGACGACGAAATTACCTTGCGCCTTCCTGGACAGAGTCGGAGCACTGGTAGCACGTCTACAACTGCATCCTCAGCCACCACTCTGCCTATGAGCATTATTCGGGGTGCATCAACAGGTCGCATGGCCTCTAAGCCTTGCCTAGCCTGTTCCTTTTTTGACATAGAAAAAGATCGCCCAAATCATGTGATATGTAAAATTTGTCATGATTCTCTTAGTAGAGGTCAAAACCTCAGCAGTTTGACAACTTCTTCCATGAATCGTCACATGAATAAATATCATAGGTCCCGGTGGGAAGCTCACTGTGCTGCAATGCGGCCTAGCGGAGCGAACCATCCACCGCCCGCCCCTTCCAGTGCATCCGCGCGCTCTTCATCTTCTAGGACTGTGGGGACAGCTGTCACACCTGTTTTTCCACGCAAAACTTCCACCACTGTAACCGCAACAGGCAGTTTGCTTGGTAGGTCGTCAGTTGGTTTGGAAGGGGAAACAAGTGAGTGTGTACAGCTCTCTCAGACATCGATAGCACCTACGTTGGATGAAGGCAACATCATGTCTCCGCCTGCACTTTCCTCACAAACCTGCATTTTTCCAGGGACACCCTACTCAACACCGTCTACACACAGCAGCCAGATCTCTGTCCCTCAGATGTGGTCAAATAAAAGGCCACTTCCTCCGACCCATGACAAAGCTAAGAGGTTGACTCTATCCCTCTGTAAGCTGTTGGCTACCGAAATGCTGCCTTTCCGCCTAGTGGACACACAGGATTTTAGAGACCTTATGTCTGTCGCTGTGCCCCAGTACCAGATGCCTAGTCGCCACTACTTCTCTAAGAAAGGTGTGCCCGCGCTACACCAGCATGTCGCACACAACATCACCGCTTCCTTGAGAAACTCTGTGTGTGAACGGGTGCATTTCACCACCGATACTTGGACCAGTAAGCATGGACAGGGACGTTACATGTCGCTGACTGGGCACTGGGTAACTATGTTGATAGATGGTGAAGGGTCTGCTGCACAAGTCTTGCCGTCCCCACGACTTGTGTGTCAATCCTCTGTCTGTCCAAGTTCCGCCACTGCTTCTGCATCCTCCACCTCATCTGGGTCCTCCACCTCCGCCCCAAGCCTGCCTGGTCAGGCCACCAGCGTTCTCACTGCGCAGAAGGAATCACGCACCCCTCATTACTATGCTGGCAGCAGAGCGCAACGGCATCAGGCGGTCTTTAGCTTGACATGTCTTGGGAATAAGAGTCCCACAGCTGAGGAGTTGTGGTCAGCTCTGCGGTCCGAGTTTAATAAATGGTTGTCTCCACTCAACCTGCAGCCTGGTAAGGCCGTGTGCGACAATGCTGCAAACCTGGGTGCGGCCCTTCGCCTGGGCAAGGTGACACACGTGCCTTGTATGGCTCACGTGTTGAACCTTGTTGTCCAGCAATTTTTAACACACTATCCCGGCCTAGATGGCCTTCTGACCAGGGCACGTAAACTGTCTGCAGTGCTCACTTCCGCCATTCAACCGCCGCAGCTGAGCGACTTGCATCGCTCCAGAAGTCTTTCGGCCTGCCGGTTCATCGCCTGAAATGCGATGTGGCGACACGCTGGAATTCAACTCTCCACATGTTACAGCGACTGTGGCAGCACCGGCGAGCCCTGGTGCAATACGTCATGATGTATAGCCTGGGCCAACGAGATGCAGAAGTGGGGCAGATCACCCTGATGGAGTGATCTCAGATCAAGGACCTATGCACCGTTCTGCACAGTTTCGACATGGCGACGAATATGTTTAGCGCTGACAATGCCATTATCAGCATGACGATTACAGTCATTTACATGCTGGAGCACACGCTAAACACTATTCGGAGTCAGGGGGTGGGACAACAGGAAGGGGAGGAACTACAGGAGGATTCATATGCGCAAGACACAACAACATCACCAAGGTCCAGACGTTCATCATCACCAACGCGGCAGGCATGGGACCATGGGGGACAGGGATCAACAAGGGCGCATGGTAGCAGGCGAGATGTTGAGGAAGGTGCAGGAGGACATGAAGATATGGAGGACGAACTGTCCATGGACATGGAAGACTCAGCGGATGAGGGAGACCTTGGTCAAAATTCAGTTGAAAGAGGTTGGGGGGAGATGTCAGAGGAAGAAAGAACGATTAGCACCTCTATGCCAGAAACACAGCGTGGACTTGGTCCGCATGGCTGCGCAAGACACATGAGTGCCTTCTTGTTGCACTACCTCCAACATGACCCTCGGATTGTCAAAATTAGAAGTGATGATGACTACTGGCTTGCCACACTATTAGATCCCCGGGACAAGTCCAAATTTTGTGACATAATTCCACCCATAGAAAGGGACGCACGTATGCTGGAGTATCAGCATAAGCTGTTACTCGATCTTAGCTCGGCTTTTACACCAAACAACCGTGCAGGTGAAGGGAGTGATTCTCCCAGTTGTAACTTGACAAACATGGGACGGCATCGTCATCTTCAACAGTCTACCCGTACCAGTAGGACCGTATCTGGTGCTGGTAACAGCAATTTTATGGAATATTTTCATAATTTTTTTAGACCCTCCTTTGCAAGGCCACCAGAGACAACAAGTCTGACACATAGTCAACGGATGGAGAGGATGATACAGGAGTATCTCCAAATGAACATCGATGCAATGACTTTGCAAATGGAGCCTTGCTCCTTTTGGGCTTCAAATCTAGAAAAATTGACAGAGCTCTCCAGTTACGCCTTGGAGATTTTGTTGTGTGCAGCTGCCAGCGTTGTCTCTGAACGTGTCTTCTTCAGTGCTGCTGGGTGTGTGCTGACAGATAAGCGCACGCGTCTGTCCAGTGACAATGTGGACACACTGACGTTCATCAAAATGAACAAGTCATGGATCCAGAAGGAATTTACTACCCCTGTGTCAGCCTGGGGAGAGTAAATGCTTGTGGATTTGGAATGTGCTTGATGCAAATCAAAACATCCTGTTTGCAACTAGGGCACAAGTGCTGCCACTGATGGGGTGTCTGTGTGCCCAATGTTGGGAAAAAAGGTAGACTCCGCTTGGAGTAACCCTTGCTTGATGTGTTTTTTAAAAATGATACAAGATGAACAGATCTGAAGGCAAGATGAAGGCAACATCATGTCTCCGCCTGCACTTTTCTCACAAACCTGCATTTTTCCAGGGACACCCTACTCAACACCGTCTACAGACAGCAGCCAGATCTCTTTCCCTCAGATGTGGTCAAATAAAAGGCCACTTACTGCGACCCATGACAAAGCTAAGTGGTTGACTCTATCCCTCTGTAAGCTGTTGGCTACCGAAATGCTGCCTTTACGCGTAGTGGACACACAGGATTTTACAGACCTTATGTCTGTCGCTGTGCCCCAGTACCACATGCCCAATCACCACTGCTTCTCCAAGAAAAGCATGCCCGCGCTACACCAGCATGTCGCACACAACATCACCACTTCCTTGAGAAAATCTGTGTGCGACAGGGTGCATTTCAACACAGATACTTGGACCAGTAAGCATAGACAGGGTCATTACATGTCACTGACTGGGCACTGGCAAACTATGGTGAGAGATGGAGAAGGGTCTGCTGTACAAGTCTTGCCGTCCCCACGAGTTGTTTCAATCCTTGTTCTGTATGTAGAAGTTAATACACTGCTTCTGCCTCTTCAACCTCGTGTGGGTCCTCTACCTTGGCGCAAACCCTGTGTGGTCAGGCCACCCTTCCTTGCAACTGCGCACAAGGACTACCACACACCTCCTTACTATGCTGGCAGCACAGCTCAATGCCATCAGGCGGTCAAAGCTTTACTTTCAAATGTATGGGAAATGTGAGTCACACCGCTATTACAGAGAATAGTAGTCAGGCAGGGTCAAAACATTAATTGAGGAACAGGAACAGAATGGGACGGCCAGGAAAGAATCAGAAAACAAGCAGAGTTGAAATGCGTATCGGCCAACAAGGTACATAAACAGCAAGCAGGAAAAGTAGTCAGGTAACAAGCACACAAAATCATAAAACTGAACTGGGGGTAAAATTAACCAGAGGTTCATAGCTATGTCTGGCAGTGGTCTGCAGACAGGATGGGCATAAAAAAGGGTGTGGTGTCTTCCCATTGGTTGTAGCTGAATGATGGTATTTCATCTGTGAGATACCCACCAACTACATTCAGCCAGAGATTCTGCATCTGTCAAGGTAATGCAGCCCAGTGGGTGAGCATAACCTGCGTCCACCTGCGCCGCTGGCATCGACTACTCTCACATCATCAGCACTATTCATGAAAGGAACACGTTGTCACCTGGCAACCGGAGTACAAATTGACGGAGCGGACTACGTTGGTGACTTAACAGCCGTGTGCGGCAATGATGCAAACCTGGCTGCGGGCCATCCTCAGGGCAATGTGACACACGTGCCTTTTAGGGCTCACGTGTTGAACCGAATTCGCCAGCAATTTTTAAAACACCATCACGGCCTACATGGCCTTGTGCAGTGGGCACGCTCGCTATGTGCTCACTTCCATCGTGCGCACACAGCAGCTCAATAACTTTCATCACTCCGGAAGTCTTAGGGTCTGGCAGTTAAACGCCGTAAATGCGATGTTTCGACACGCAGGAATTGGAATCTGCACATGTTGCAGCGTGTGTGGCAGCACCGCAGAGCCCTGCTGAAATACGGTAAGACATATAGCCTGGGATAACTTGATCCAGAGGTGGTGCAGATCACGCTGCTGGAGTGGTGTCAGATCAAGGACCTATGCACCCTGCTACACAGTTTTGAAATGTCGACGAAGATGTTTAGCACTGGCAATGTCATTCTCAGCGTGACAATTCTGGTCATCTACATGATGGAGCACACTGTAATTATTATTCTGAGTCAGGTGTTGGGACAAGAGGAAGGGGAGGAAGTACAGGAGGAGTCATATGCGGAAGGGATAACAAGATCTACGAGGTCCAGATGGTCAGCGGCACCTATGCGGCATTCATGGTGAGGGAGAGGGATTAACAAGGGCGCATAGTATCAGCAAAAAGTGTTGATGAAAGTGCAGGAGCCCATGAAGAAATGGAGGACGAACTGGCGATGGGCATGGAAGACTCAGCAGATGAGTGAGAGCTTGCTCACATTTCGGTTGTGCGAGGTTGTGGGTAGAGGGCAGAGGAAGGATGCACGATTCTCACCTCTCTGCCACCAACACACCAAGGACTTGGTCCTCCTGGATGCACAAGACACATGAGCGCCTTCTTTCTGCACTACCTACATGACCCTCGGATTGTATGAATTTGAACTAATCCTGAATACTGGGTTGCCACACTGTTAGATCCCCGGTACAAGACAAAATTTGGCGAACTAATTCCTGCCATAGAAATAGACGCACGTATACAGGAGTATCTGCAGAATGTGGTACGCAATCTTAGATCTACTTGTCCACTAAACACCAGTGCTGCACAGAGTGAATCTCAACGCTTTGTCATGGATAGGAGGAAATGGTCTTTTACTTGTCCACATCGGAGGGACCGAGGGATGGCTGCTGTGCTGAGATGGCGTTGAGTACGGTGTCCCTGCACAGTTGCACTTTTGGTCATATCCCAAAATGAGTTGAAAAAGGACAGATGCTGTTGGAAAGGGGAACAGGTGTGTTGGAAAGGGGAAAAAAGTTTTGGTCCGTGGATTTGGTGGTTAAGCAACTGTAACATTTGCTGAAGAAACACCATCTGTTACAGTGGGACTGGCAGATTTGGATAAAGTGGTATATAATCTGTGACCGCTATATAACGAAAATTAATAAGAAAAGAAAGAGAAAGGTATATATCCCCATCAGCAGTCAGTGTCCACCGTGCTCCCAGTTGGAAAAGGAGAGGTTGGCAACTTGAAGGTTTGGTGGAGGATACAGAGCTGTGTGGCTATGAAACTAATAGTAGCCTGAACCGAGTTAGACGCCATTCGGATCTGGAGACTGTGAGCCCTGTTAGCGTCACAGGGTCCACATGCCCACCCAGCCCAGGAACTCCCTGTTAACAACACAGGGGCCATTGAGTACGCTGACCGTGTGCGTAGGGGCCACACCTGTGGACAGCAGGCGCATCAGCAGCAGCAGGCCTGTTAATGCCACTGGGCTGCACAAGCAGGACTGTTAGGACAGGAGCTGGTCTTAACCGTTCTGCGTTACCAACTGTGGTGGTGGCCTGCATCCACCACCCGATCCCTGCCTACCTCTGGCCTAAAGCCGCAATGGGTTCAACACATGGAGGTGTGCTCTTTCGGAGCATAATAGAAGACTGCGCACCTCCTTGTTGGCTCCAGCCCCTTTTATAACCTGGGTCCGCCCCAAACCAGGGTGAACCACAATGCACCTCCTGGAGACAAAAGTAGAGTGACACGTCATGAGTGGCATAACTAGCGTCCTATTTGGAAACGCAACTTCAATGATGACCTCATGGCTGCCATGACCCAAACACCTCACCAGTCATCGTCTGAGCATCAATAATGCAGTGACAAGTCATAGGTGTGGGCCTCTGCAAGCCATTTGGGAGGACACCTGATGCCCTGTGGTCTATATGGGACCCCCACATCAGGGCCAGGGCCAAAGAGTTCATTACCGGACCTAGTCTCTGATGCAGGAAGTGCCTGAGCATGCTCAGTAGCATGAAATACAGTCTCTGAAAAAAGACTATCAGCTTTAGCATGGTGTCTATGCCCAAAACAGGACTTAGACCCGGCACGGAATGCAAGCACCTGTGCAAAGAGGCTTTTCACACTTAGTGTGGGAGCATGCGCTGTATCCCGAAATGAAAACTTAGCGTCAGGAATGCACAGTCAGGCTGAGCATACTCACTAGGCGAAACACTGTAATTATGCTGCAGCTGGGGTACATCGGCACACGCATGCGCACTAGCTGCCTCTCCACACTTAGACGTGGAGGGGAAATTTGTCTTGGAGATGCTGTCTATGAACAGAAGGAAAAGCTAAAGGAAGCCTGACTTTCTATCCCTCCGAATTATGAAATGCAGCAATGAATTCCATGAGTTTGCTATAACATTAGCATAGCAAAATGTGCATGAGGGTGTGATGTAGAGGTGCTAGAAATAGCTTGTCACCAGTGGGGCACTAATGGAATACAACAGCCAGTTCTATGATGCCACAAAATGGCAGTATTTTGTGCTATCATTATAGCTTATTAAAAACAGAGCACGAGGTTGTCATGCAGAGGTGCTGCACATAGATTTGCAGTAGTGTGAATTGACAAAAGTACAATAGCCACGTTTAGGATACAACTAGGTACAGTGAGTGTTTGCTAGTAAAATTGCTTAGTTTAAAAAAGTTGTAGTGTGCAATGCAGGCAGACGTGCTGCAAATAACGTTCCAATACTGTGAATTGACAAAAGTACAATAGCCACGTATAGGATGCCACTAGGTACACTGAGTGTGTGCTAGTATAATGGCTTCGTTATAATTTGTTGGAGTGTGCAACGCAGGCAGATGCGCTCTGCAAATGTCTTGGCACTAGTGGGACTATAGCAAAGTCCAATAGCCACGTATAGGATGCCACTAGGTACACTGACTGTTTGCTAGTATAATGGCTGAGTTTAAAAAAGTTAGAGTGTGCAATGCAGGCAGACGTGCTGCAAATAACGTTCCAATACTGTGAATTGACAAAAGTACAATAGCCACGTTTAGGATGCCACTAGGTACACTGACTGTTTGCTAGTATAATGGCTGAGTTTAAAAAAGTTAGAGTGTGCAATGCAGGCAGACGTGCTGCAAATAACGTTCCAATACTGTGAATTGACAAAAGTACAATAGCCACGTTTAGGATGCCACTAGGTACACTGACTGTTTGCTAGTATAATGGCTGAGTTTAAAAAACTTGGAGTGTGCAATGCAGGCAGATGCGCTCTGCAAATGTCTTAGCACTAGTGGGACTATAGCAAAGTCCAATAGCCACGTATAGGATGCCACTAGGTACACTGAGTGTGTGCTAGTATAATGGCTTCGTTATAATTAGTTGGAGTGTGCAACGCAGGCAGATGCGCTCTGCAAATGTCTTGGCACTAGTGGGACTATAGCAAAGTCCAATAGCCACGTATAGGATGCCACTAGGTACACTGAGTGTTTGCTAGTATAATGGCTTCGTTATAATTAGTTGGAGTGTGCAACGCAGGCAGATGCGCTCTGCAAATGTCTTGGCCCTAGTGGGACTATAGCAAAGTCCAATAGCCACGTATAGGATGCCACTAGGTACACTGAGTGTTTGCTAGTATAATGGCTTAGTTATAATGAGTTGGAGTGTGCAACGCAGGCAGATGCGCTCTGCAAATGTCTTGGCACTAGTGGGACTATAGCAAAGTCCAATAGCCACGTATAGGATGCCACTAGGTACACTGAGTGTTTGCTAGTATAATGGCTTCGTTATAATTTGTTGGAGTGTGCAACGCAGGCAGATGCGCTCTGCAAATGTCTTGGCACTAGTGGGACTATAGCAAAGTCCAATAGCCACGTATAGGATGCCACTAGGTACACTGAGTGTTTGCTAGTATAATGGCTTCGTTATAATTAGTTGGAGTGTGCAACGCAGGCAGATGCGCTCTGCAAATGTCTTGGCACTAGTGGGACTATAGCAAAGTCCAATAGCCACGTATAGGATGCCACTAGGTACACTGAGTGTTTGCTAGTATAATGGCTTCGTTATAATTTGTTGGAGTGTGCAACGCAGGCAGATGCGCTCTGCAAATGTCTTGGCACTAGTGGGACTATAGCAAAGTCCAATAGCCACGTATAGGATGCCACTAGGTACACTGAGTGTTTGCTAGTATAATGGCTTCGTTATAATTAGTTGGAGTGTGCAACGCAGGCAGATGCGCTCTGCAAATGTCTTGGCACTAGTGGGACTATAGCAAAGTCCAATAGCCACGTATAGGATGCCACTAGGTACACTGACTGTTTGCTAGTATAATGGCTGAGTTTAAAAAACTTGGAGTGTGCAATGCAGGCAGATGTGCTCTGCTAATGTCTTTGCACTAGTGGGACTATAGCAAAGTCCAATAGCCACGTATAGGATGCCACTAGGTACACTGAGTGTGTGCTAGTATAATGGCTTACTTATAATTCGTTGGAGTGTGCAACGCAGGCAGACGTGCTGCAAATGTCTTGGCACTAGTGGGACTATAGCAAAGTCCAATAGTCACGTATAGGATGCCACTAGGTACACTGAGTGTTTGCTAGTATAATGGCTGAGTTTAAAAAACTTGGAGTGTGCAATGCAGGCAGATGTGCTCTGCTAATGTCTTTGCACTAGTGGGACTATAGCAAAGTCCAATAGCCACGTATAGGATGCCACTAGGTACACTGAGTGTTTGCTAGTAAAATTGCTTAGTTTAAAAAACTTGGAGTGTGCAATGCAGGCAGATGTGCTCTGCAAATGTCTTTGCACTAGTGGGACTATAGCAAAGTCCAATAGCCACGTTTAGGATGCCACTAGGTACACTGAGTGTTTGCTAGTATAATGGCTTAGTTAGAATGAGTTGGAGTGTGCAGAGGACAAGAGGGTACAGTGGCAGGATTGTGGTGCTCTGGGTAGAGGAATGGAAGCCTGCCTTTCTATTCCCTCCTAATGGTGAAATGCAGGGAGGAAATCCCTGACCTGGGCTACACAGACGCTGTTGCTGTTTGCAGGACCTGTCACCTATGGCTCTCTGACCCTGCCGGTACGAGCCCTTAAAAGGACTGCTAGAATGTGCTCTCCCTAAGCTGTCTAACGCTGTGTATGCAGCGCATACAGCTGTATCGGCGATAGGACAAAGGACGGAACTGCGACAGTGATGTCTGACACCAAAGACGCAGAAGGCAGATAATGGCGATCGTGAAGAAAATGTCCGGTTTTATAATGCAGGGACATGTGACATGCAGATCCTATCACACATGCCGTTGCTTCTCTGCCTCAAAGTCCACTTAGGTGTGTGTGTGTCTGTGATTGGCTGACATGCTGGCCCGCCCCACAAGACGCGCGCGCTTAGGGAAGGAAGACAAGAAAAAAAAAAAAAAAAAATGGCGATCGCCATTATAGAAACAGCAGTGATCTGAAGGCGCTGTTCCCGCACACTATACACTGAAATGTGATAATAGTTTGATTCACAGAGTGACTTACACTATTACAGCAGAAACCAAGCTAAGATTTAGCTGTTTTTTGGCTGCTAGAACCGTTCTCGAACGTTTCTAGAACTATCGAGCTTTTGCAAAAAGCTCGAGTTCTAGTTCGATCTAGAACATGCCCCAAAATCACTCGAGCCTAGAACTGGAGAA
Source organism: Anomaloglossus baeobatrachus (assembly GCF_048569485.1). Taxonomy (NCBI): domain Eukaryota; kingdom Metazoa; phylum Chordata; class Amphibia; order Anura; family Aromobatidae; genus Anomaloglossus; species Anomaloglossus baeobatrachus. The sequence goes on from NC_134363.1 coordinate 17,542,286, forward strand.
CCACGAACCACGAACCGCGCTCAACTCTAATGTTGATACTCCAAAAATGTAAAAATAATCAAATGGAAAAATGATCTTCCCTTCATATAACCATCCACTTGTTACTGGCCTCTAGGAATAAAAAGAATACTTCATATATTTAGTAATGAAGCTGGAAAAAATGAATAATATTCCAAACATAATTTACAGATACTCCATAACATTAACATTCCAAACATAATTGGCAGATACTTCATAAGGAAATTCTGCCTTGCCTAACCCTCATGTCTTAGAGATATTGGCCTAAGAGAAATCCAATTCCCAGTATAGGTAAGTTAGTGTGTATAGATAAAGTACAAATCCTACAAATGATGTACTACACTCAAGATAGCAAAATATATTGTTTATTCGAGATAATAAAACATCTATACTAGGTAATATAACAAAAAAAACTACCGCACAATAGGTAAAAAGATGATGACAAATCAAGGACCAAGATAGGATCCAGTGACCACAACAAATGGAACAATAGTAACAAATAGAGATTGGCGAACCCGAACTGTAAAGTTCAGGGTCTGTACCGCGCACTTAGGCCGGCTTTGCATGCTGCGACATCGCAATCCGATGCTGCGATATTCCCCACCCCCGTCGCAGCTGCGATATCCTTGTGATAGCTGCCATAGCGAACATTATCGCTACGGCAGCTTCACATGGACTTACTTGTCCTGGGACGTCACTGTGGCCGGCGACCCGCCTCCTTATTAAGGGGGCGGATCATGCGGCGTCACTGCGACGTCACTTGGCAGGTGGCTAATAGGAGCCGAGGGGCGGAGATGAGCGGGATGTAAACATCCCGCCCACCTTCTCCCTTCCGCAAATCCTACGGGAGCCGCGGTGATGCCGGTAGGAGATGTTCCTCGCTCCTGCGGCTTCACACACAGCGATGTGTGCTGCTGCAGAAGCGAGGAACAACATCGGACCGTCGCGTCAGCGTAATTATGGATTACGCCGACGCTACACCGATGATACGATTACGACGCTTTTGCGCTCGTTAATCGTATCATCTAGGCTTTACACACTACGATGTCGCCTGCGATGCCGGATGTGCGTCACTTTTAATTTGACCCCACCGACATCGCACCTGCGATGTCGTAGTGTGCAAAGTACCCCTTAGTGTCTATGAATGGACCCCGAGCATGGAATTCTCGGTGAAGTCCATGTTACTATTCAGGATCAACTACCTGGATAAAAATTTTTTAAAAAGTTAAAAGAAAGCAAAATACATATTAAAGCAGCAGACACTACTTCCTTGCCTGCTCATTAACTCTCATGGATATTCACTACTTCCCCCACACACCATCTGTGACAGCTTGTGTTGGCATTTGTGATTGATTGTGGTCCAGAGTGTACAAGTAAATAAATAATTGATAAAAACATTGACTTAGAGTCCCCATATATTAATAACCAGCACAGATAAAACTGAGTGCAGCTCAGAGCTGTGCGCGTTATTTGTCTATGTTTAAAACTATGAGGGACCCCCATGCAGCTTCTTTAAAATTATTTAAATCAATAATTTAAAAAACTGGCATGGGGTCTTACCTAATTTTGATACCCATCCAAGATAAAGCCGACAGCTGGGGGCTGGTATTTTCAGGCTTGGGAGGCCCATTCAGGCCCCTAGCCTGAAAAAAGCATCCAGCAGCCGCCCCAGAATTGTTGCATCAGTTAGATGTGACAATTCAAGCACTTTACCCAACTCATCCCAATTGCCCTAGTGTGTTGCCAATCACACCAGCGCTACTTTCACTCACAAGCTGAGCAGACTGTCTGCACCGCACACTGATGAAGGTCTATGTTACACCGAAACATCTGTGCTGTATCTGGTCAAGCTTACTCATTAAAATACAAGTTTAATCAAACATTTGAGTGCCGAGTAGTTGCTCTCTAGAAAATTTAAGTAAGACAACACCCTAACAGTTACAGACCTCATGAAGAAGAACCTGGACTATTAGTTGTTACAAGTAATAAACAAGAGCACTAGGAGTTCTGATGCAAATAGTATGAATTTTATTTTAATTAATAAATAACAAATAGTTAGGACGTTTGCAAGCACAGGTTAGGGAATTAAAAATCTGAATCCCATGGACTAAAATATGAAATTCAGTGATAGGTAGGTATAATAATTACCACTTAGTTCATGGTCGTGGCCCATGTGACTCAGAATCCTGGTGACCTAGTCCTCTGGACCTGGCTCCCCTGCACCACTACCATGAATGGGTAAAATATTATATTTCAATATAACTTGATCAGTGACGCTCAGTGTGAATTCATAGGAATTGGTCTAATTCTCATTTATGCTATTCTGTGAGTGGCTCGAGCCTACATTTTTATTATACCTACCTATCACTGAATTTCATATTTTGGTCCATGGGATTCAGATTTTTAATTCCCTAACCTGTGCTTGCAAACGTCTTAACTATTTGTTATTTATTAATTAAAATAAAATTCATACTATTTGCATCAGAACTCCTAGTGCTCTTGTTTATTACATGTTTGCTGGAGTGTGCTGTCTCGGGGCCACACTGGGAGGTTTCAATCATGCCCTATCCGGTGTGACCCACATGAGACTCCAAGCTATGACCATGTGGCTATTTGTTTGGACATTTATTAGTTGTTACAAGTAGAAATGAGCGGATCTGTTGAGGCTCGGTTCGCCGGCACAAAATGAACCTTGCCTCCACAGACTGGATCTGGACTAGAACCCCAGATAAAGTCACTGATTGGTAGTTTGAGTCTCTGCCCACATACAGGAATCCAAAAGCAGATCACTTCCAGGGGAGGGTGGGCAGGCTTTCTCAAACTTTTTTTGGTGTTGCACACTACATGTAATCGCGCTTTTGTTAACCCCAGTGCGAGCCATTCAAACACCGCAAGCGGCTCGCACAAGGCTGAGCATCAAGCATACCCGAGCACAGGATTGCTCGCGTGCAATCTGTTCGCAAGTAAAGCATCCATTCCCTGATCCCAAACCTGGATTTTTAAATTTGGTGTTTGGTTCGAAAACCAAACCTCAGGCTTGCTCATCTCTAGTTACAACTTAATTCAGTTGTCAATAAATGCATGTATCATCCACCTTCTGAGTCCTAATTTTTTAAGGAACCATGATACAAATGCCTTTTCCTGGGGCATCTTAGGGCAATTTTTTTTATTTTTATAAAGTTGCAAAATTGTAGCGCAGATATGATGTGTGCCAAATATGACTATAGTTTTAGAGAAATGATAAAAGTTTTTTTTTAAAAATTCCCTTGTGTCTATGTAGGGTACTTGGAGCTTTAACATCAGTTAGATAAAGCTCCGAACCTTATGGAAATGTACTATAATGTAATGTGAAAGCATGAGAATAAAATGTATTAAATCATAAAAATAAAAAGGTTATTCAGTGTTGGAAATTTACTTTAGGCAACTGAAAGTCAAATAAACAGATCGGAACTGGTAAATACAATAAAATATATCCCTTTACATTTCCTCGGAGAAAGTAAAGACATTCCCTTGAAATAAATATTGCCTAAAACCCAATAAGACAAAGTGTTCTTCTTTTTTTGGCAAAATCAAATTGACAGCTATTATGATGAATTCCTAGAATTTTAGGTCATCCCGCCATTGTCGTATTGGGCAAGAATATTTATCCTGGCAAACCTGGAAATTGTAATTTGACTGGGTCTTATTGGAGTGATCTCATCCATCCCGTGATACAAATATTTCTTTACCTTTCCAAAGAGTATTCATATGATATCTAGATACAGACAACAGGACGAGCAGAAGAGAATCCGAGAAGACGCCCAATCATCCGCAATGAAGAACCTGGTGGCTTTTCTTTGCATGATCTCTGCTCTTGTCGGCTCAGGTAAGACTAATGTAGACACTTCACAGTATATACACATAAGGCACTGTGGAGTATCAGAAAACTATATTCTAATAATTCTTTATGATTTTTTTGTCTTTGTATATAAATAAGTAAATTGCATTGACTGTAACACCTCTTTGGCAAATTTGGTGCATTTAGTCAATATCAGATGAAAAAACAAAACTTGCATGGCATTATGTTTTATACATCCAGGTGAGTATTCACATAGATTCATTAGAGTAATTCGGTGGCTGAGTAGTTAACACTGTAGCCATAAAGAGCTGAGGTCCTGGTAACAAAACGATCACCAAGGAGTTGATCTTGTTCTCCCGATGTTGAGTGGGTTTCTTCAAGGTTCTCTGGTTTTCTTCCACACTTCAAAGACAAATTGATAGGGAGTTTAGATTGCGAGTCCTAATCAAGACAGGAATAATGGTGAAAAAAGGGCTGCAGAAATTAGTGGCACTATACAAGTGAGTACAATGAATACATTGCTTTCAGGAGCGTAGTAAGGATTCATTAATTTTGAATCTTTGACAAAGCTCTTTTTTTAAAACAATCTTCAGCTCGATCTCGATCCATAGCGACTTGATGGATGGACGATCTTTATGAAGATTAATCTTGTGTAAACCTAGATAGGTCCACCAGGGTTTTCCCCACCATTATCTTGATGGTATCAATCCATTGGGTCGATGGCCCTCCTTCTATTCTTCCAAACATGATGTTATTCTGTATTGGTTGTAGTCCTGTCTGTGTGATATTTTTTCCACTTTGGTTAACCATGGTAATCTAAAAGTAGCCTATTAGTCAAAGTTCAACAAGCCGAATTCCCTTCAAGTACAGTCTTGATAACATCTTTATAAATCAAGAATTCAAGTCATGTCAAAGTCAAGGTAACAGTATTAGCAATGACCAATGTCGGATTCTTGATGGCTGATATTCTAGAAACATATAACCACAATGTGCTTTTCTGACTGTGCCCAAATAATATCAATGGACTGTCCCTTTTATTTGTTACAGTCTTTTCCTATACATGTATTTATTGTTTTTCCCCCAAATCCACAACATGTAATGAGACTGAAACCGAATGCCTTGGAGATCAATGTATGACCGCCTCCCAGTACATGTACGATGGTGAGTCAAACTCAAGTCTTCCTTTTATCAAAAATACAGTATTCTCATCTCATTTCTGGCATTATTATTAGGGATGATCGAAAATCACAAATATTCGGCAATATTCGGCTTCGTGAATATCCGACGAATAGGTTGCCAATATGCGAATATTCGATGTGCGATGTAAGTCTATTCGGCAATTATTCGGGTTTCCCATATACTTACATTGCACATCGAATATTCGCAAATAGTCGAATAGCAGCGACCTATTCGGCAAATATGGCCGTTGCCGAATATTTGAGATATTCGATCATCCCTAATTATTATGTCTATTTACTTATTTTGTAGATAAGAGAGAGTATTGGTCAATAATGAAAGGTTGTGCCAATGAGACTTTATGTGGAGCCAGAAGTTTAGTAAGATCAGGAAAGGTCAAGTTTCATTTTTACGTACATTGTTGCAACGGGGATGTATGTAATACTGATGAATATGAAGGTAAGTTTCACAATGGTAATAACTGTACTAGAATAATATTGTATTATTATGGTATAATGTAATAGAGAATACAATCAATTAACTGATGAGATGACCAAAGTCCCAAGCTTAAATGATAGAAAATAAAAAAAATTGTAAACTTCCAATAAACTGTGTTTATATCCTTTTCCATTTATATATTTCTTCGATGTTGATACATGAGAACCTTCTTGTGCTGAAGTTTGTATAAAATATAATTTGTTTTGTAGAATACACCATGAAAGATCAATAAGTGGGATATTTGTATTGTTGCTTCTGTGCTTAACTCATAGAATATTAATTACTGAAAATTGTAATAATCTGTAACCAAACAGTAACCAAACAAGTTCAATTTTTTGGAATGCTAACAGGAATTTTATGTATAAGAAATTTAATGAACTAAAGAAATAATTGTAGGTATTCCTCCAGTTCCTCCAGAAGATCCAAATCCAAACGGTGTAAAATGCCAAGACGCCTACTGTGCCGGAAGTTTGGAAGATTGTAAGACTAACAAGACGATGAACTGCACTGGATCAATGGACCGATGTATGGATTATAGGGAGCACGTTACAGACCCAAGTAAGCAAATTTATATTTTTCATCCTTTTAAAGTCGTGTGCCACAATCTAAATTTTCATTATTAGATCTTGAAAAAATGGTAAATTCGAAAGTTGAACGAGATAAAAAATGTTTCAGTGTAGAAATAATATTTTAAATGTTCCCTGGTGTGTTGTCTTATTTGTTGTGTTTTACCATGTAGAGTTACTTCAGTCCAAATTTGGAGCTTACCAAAGCTCCTGATCAGAGGAGTTGCCAACATAGTTGCTCTATGAGATATATATATATATATATATATATATATATATATATATATATATATATATATATATATATATTAATCCCAATCCAAAACAACTTGTGTTGGATAACCACAAAAAAGATATATTGAGCCAGAGAAAAAAATGGTATAACTCCATATAATAAAACAATAAATTTTATTTCTCAATTAAAACATACATCATTATCAATAACAAGATTCACAGCAGTGGGTCCTCAAGAAACATAGGTGAGCTGGTATCATAGAGCAAAAAGTAAGTGTAAACAATTCATGCAGAAACAGGACAACAACTTTTGACAATAGTATTATAAGCAATTAGTTTCCAACTTTAATACCAAGGAACAAACCAAATATCTATTGGGGCTTTAAACAGTAAAACAGCCTACCAACTAGGAGGTAATCCCTGTAAATCATAAGGACGTCGAAAAGCTGAACCCATACTGACCAGTAGAATGCATACCGCAGCACCTGCCTGTCCCAATGCGCGTTTCACCCTCTTCCTCAGGGGACGTCCCCTGAGGAAGAGGGTGAAACGCGCATTGGGACAGGCAGGTGCTGCGGTATCCATTCTACTGGTCAGTATGGGTTCAGCTCTTTGACGTCCTTATGATTTACAGGGATTACCTCCTAGTTGGTAGGCTGTTTTACTGTTTAAAGCCCCAATAGATCTTTGGTTTGTTCCTTGGTATTAAAGTTCGAAACTAATTGCTTATAATACTATTGTCAAAAGTTGTTGACCTGTTTCTGCATGAATTGTTTACACTTACTTTTTGCTCTATGATACCAGCTCACCTATGTTTTTTGAGGACTCACTGCTGTGAATCTTGTTATTGATAATGATGTATGTTTTAATTGAGAAATAAAATTTATTGTTTTATTATATGGAGTTATACCACTTTTTTCTCTGGCTCAATATATATATATATATATATATATATATATATACAGTGTGTCCACCCGTATCCTGTCCACCGCCATTAACTTGAGAACGGCGGAGAAAAAAAAAAAGATTTGCAAAGTTGTAGGGCATCATCAATTTAATACGAATCGACACCTTGCATACAGAAATGCTATGATTAGAACATGTAAAACTCACAAGGCTGCAGACATGAAGCGATACCTCATGGAGACCTTCCTACAAGTCATTGGGTATGGTGGCTGTGTGGAGTGGCCTCCACGCTCACCTGACCTGACCCCATTGGACTTCTTTCTGTGAGGTCACATCAAACAGCAGGTGTATGTGGCCCCCTCCACCAACATTGCAGGACCTACGACGACATAACACAGATGCTTGTGCAAACGTGTCACCTACCATATTGTACAACGTGCAGCAAGATACACTATGCCGTCCAGAGTCCAGATGTGCATTGCAGCTGATGGGGGCCACTAATGAGCGCCATATGTGTGACCAGCATTCAATGTTTTGGGGGGGTCTTGGGTTTCATATCATAGCAGTTCTGTATGCAAGGTGTCGATTCGTATTGAATTGATGATGCCCTGCAACTTTGTGATTCATTTTTTTCTCTTTCTCGTTCCGTTTTTGAGATAAAAATGCTAACTCCGTTGTTTTCCACCAGGTGTCGCTATAGGTGGTTTTATTGCGCAGTGCATGGATAATTTACTATACATAGACACCAATTCTATTCTTATAGCTGCAGCCATTCTCAGGTTAATGGTGGTGGACAGGATATGGGTGGATACTCTGTATATACAGTTAGGTCCAGAAATCTTTGGACAGTGACACAATTTTCGCGAGTTGGGCTCTGCATGCCACCATATTGGATTTGAAATGAAACCTCTACAACAGAATTCAAGTGCAGATTGTAACGTTTAATTTGAAGGTTTGAACAAAAATATCTGATAGAAATTGTAGGAATTGTACACATTTCTTTACAAACACTCCACATTTTAGGAGGTCAAAAGTAATTGGACAAATAAACCAAACCCAAACAAAATATTTTTATTTTCAATATTTTGTTGAATCCTTTGGAGGCAATCACTGCCTTAAGTCTGGAACCCATGGACATCACCAAACGCTGGGTTTCCTCCTTCTTAATGCTTTGCCAGGCCTTTACAGCCGCAGCCTTCAGGTCTTGCTTGTTTGTGGGTCTTTCCGTCTTAAGTCTAGATTTGAGCAAGTGAAATGCATGCTCAATTGGGTTAAGATCTGGTGATTGACTTGGCCATTGCAGAATGTTCCACTTTTTTGCACTCATGAACTCCTGGGTAGCTTTGGCTGTATGCTTGAGGTCATTGTCCATCTGTACTATGAAGCGCCGTCCGATCAACTTTGCGGCATTTGGCTGAATCTGGGCTGAAAGTATATCCCGGTACACTTCAGAATTCATCCGGCTACTCTTGTCTGCTGTTATGTCATCAATAAACACAAGTGACCCAGTGCCATTGAAAGCCATGCATGCCCATTCCATCACGTTGCCTCCACCATGTTTTACAGAGGATGTGGTGTGTTTTGGATCATGTGCCGTTCCCTTTCTTCTCCAAACTTTTTTCTTCCCATCATTCTGGTACAGGTTGATCTTTGTCTCATCTGTCCATAGAATACTTTTCCAGAACTGAGCTGGCTTCATGAGGTGTTTTTCAGCAAATGTAACTCTGGCCTGTCTATTTTTGGAATTGATGAATGGTTTGCATCTAGATGTGAACCCTTTGTATTTACTTTCATGGAGTCTTCTCTTTACTGTTGACTTAGAGACAGATACACCTACTTCACTGAGAGTATTCTGGACTTCAGTTGATGTTGTGAACGGGTTCTTCTTCACCAAAGAAAGTATGCGGCGATCATCCACCACTGTTGTCATCCGTGGACGCCCAGGCCTTTTTGAGTTCCCAAGCTCACCAGTCAATTCCTTTTTTCTCAGAATGTACCCGACTGTTGATTTTGCTACTCCAAGCATGTCTGCTATCTCTCTGATGGATTTTTTCTTTTTTTTCAGCCTCAGGATGTTCTGCTTCACCTCAATTGAGAGTTCCTTAGACCGCATGTTGTCTGGTCACAGCAACAGCTTCCAAATGCAAAACCACACACCTGTAATCAACCCCAGACCTTTTAACTACTTCATTGATTACAGGTTAACGAGGGAGACGCCTTCAGAGTTAATTGCAGACCTTAGAGTCCCTTGTCCAATTACTTTTGGTCCCTTGAAAACGAGGATGCTATGCATTACAGAGCTATGATTCCTAAACCCTTTCTCCGATTTGGATGTGAAAACTCTCATATTGCAGCTGGGAGTGTGCACTTTCAGCCCATATTATATATAGAATTGTATTTCTGAACATGTTTTTGTAAACAGCTAAAATAACAAAACTTGTGTCACTGTCCAAATATTTCTGGACCTAACTGTATATATATATATATATATATATATATATATATTTATATATACATACACTCATGCTCTGAAGTGAAAGCAGTCTTGAAATTGTTTCAGAAGATGAATGATTTCTCCCAGAATATTATTGCAGTTCACAAGGTTTGTTATTCACATATTTATTTCCTTTTTGCATATTGGGGCAACACAAACAAACAAAAAAACAGGCAAATTGTACATAATTAGGCCTCATTTCGATTTTTTAAACACTAGAATGATGTGCTTTACCAAAATTCTCTATCTTGGTCTCATCTGTCTACAAGATGTTTCCCAGAATGATTTTGGTTACTCATGTACATTTTGCCAAACTGTAGTCTATCTTTTTATGTTTCAGTGTCAGGAGTGGGGTCCTTCAGGGTCTCCTACCATGCCATCTCATTTCATTCAATGTAAACAGATAGTTCACACTGACACTGATGCACCCTGAGCTTTCAAGACAGATTACATTTCTTTGTAACTTGATTGAGTCTGCTTATACACCATTTGGACTATCCTGTGTTGCAACTTTTCAAAAATTTTCTCTGCATACCATGTCCAGGGAGATTAGCTGGAGTGTCATTGGTTATAAACTTCTTGATTATGTTTCTCACTTGTAGACAAAAGAAATGCAAAATCTCTTGAGATGGACTTCTAAAGGCCGCTTTACATATAGCTCCCGCCCCCGTCGTTTGTGCGTCATGTTCAAATCGCTGCCCGTGGCGCACAATATCGCCAGTACGCGTCACACTACTTACCTTACCAACGACGTCACTGTGGCCGCCGAACAACCTCTTCTTTAAGGGGGCAGGGCATTCAGCATCTCAGCGACGTCACCCGGTAGAAGACCAACAGAAGCGGAGGGGCGGAGAGGAACCACAGGATCGTCACTCCCACCTCGTTGCCAAAGGACGCAGGTACACTGTTGTTCATCGTTCCTGGAGTGTCACACGTAGCGATGTGTGCTGCCTCAGGAACGACGAACAACCTGCGTCCTGAACGAGCAAGATTATTGTGGAAATGAACCACGTGTCAACGATCAACAATGGGGTGAGTATTTTTCATCGTTAGCGGTCGCTCGTGTTACATGCAACGACGTTGCTAACGAGAATGGATGTGTGTCACAAATTCCGTGACCCCAAAGATATCTCGTTAGCGATGTCGCTGCTTGTAAAGCGGCCTTAAGCTTGAGATTGTTAGCACTGTTCAACAATTTTGATTCTTAAGTCAACAGAACGTTCTCTTCTTCTCTTTCTGTTCTCCATGCTTAGTGTGCCACACGCAGACACATATTGCACAGATTGAGTCAACTTCTCACTTTTTATATGGTTTCAGGTGGGATTTTCATGTTGCCCACACCTGTTACTTGCCACAGATGAGTTTAAAAGATCATCAAATTCTTATGCTTCAAACAAAGTTGTTTACCCACAATTTTGGAACGGTGCCAACAATTTTGTCCTCCCTTCTTTTGGGTTTTGTGTGAAATTATGGCCAATATGTCTGCTTCTTTTGTGGTGTTCTAATACACGTAAAGTAAATAAACATGTGTATGACAAAATATGTGTAATAACAATAACCTTATGGGAGAAATACTTCACTTTATAGCACATTTTTTAGCCACTGTTCATAGATACAGTATATATATATATATATATATATATATATAGGGGATACAACAATTGTATGAAAATAGGATGTATGTATGAGCCCTTAGAGGACTTGAATCTGCAATAATCTGATGGCTGCACCTAATGGTTTGCCTTCCAGAATGTGCTATCAGAGATACCCGTAGCATTCAAGTGATTATCTGCTACTGATTTGTGCTGTTGGAGGCAGATGATGGCTGTGTAACACAGCCATCATCTGCTGGGAACAATATAAGCTCAACTCTTGAGCCCGCATCAAAGAAGCAAACCCAACACGTAGCATACAGTTTTGTCTCATTTTGGGAAAAGGTTAAATAATTTTTGCTGTATCACAAAATGAGAACATGTTCATGAGATATTTGACTTAATTCTATCGGATTTCTGTCCACAGATGGGAGAGACGTGACACTTTCTTTCAAAGGTTGTGCTAATTCTAAAGCCTGCATAATCAACTTTGATAATGACATTGGGGTCAATGTAATAAAGAAGAAACACTCACATTGTTACGTTCCTTCAAAATCCAATCATCTTCAATGAATGGGACACCTTCAGTTCTAATAGTTTTTCTTTGACCTTCGATAATCAGAAATTACATAGTAGAATGCAACGTACAACGACTTTTATCTAATTTCTTTCTTTGCATTTGGGAGGCTCTTTTCTAATTAGTCACATGAATACAAGGCAATGTTATTGGTCTTTGCTTTTGGAGAAGTGAAGCACTGCACTCATATAATTTTGGATGCTATAGAGGAACAGCATTAATGTTTTGCAGGTCATTGATCAAGTTGATGGCCTTTAAGCTTATGGACTGCTCACATATTATTAACAGAAAAAAGCTAAATTTAGTTTTTAATCAAGATGTGATTATCTGAACACATTAATAAATATTGACTTTGCAAAGTGTTGTGCGCCCTTCTGATATACGTGAAATAAAAAACATCTAATGGGAATCCACCCTCAGACTTGTATTTTTCATCTGTCATTTATTTATGTAAATAAAAAACAGTTATAATCAGTATTTATATACAATAGTTATCATTAAATATAATTTAGAGCTGGGTGAATAGTAAATCTTTGGGGTACTTTGCGTGCTGCAACATCGCTAGCCGATGCTAGCAATGGCGAGCGCTATAGTACCTGCCCCCGTTGCACATGCGATATCTTGTGATAGCTGCCGTAGCAAACATTATCGCTACGGCAGCTTCACACGCACTTACCTGACCTGCGACGTCGCTCTAGCCGGCGACCCGCCTCCTTCCTAAGGGGGCGGGTCGTGCAGCATCACAGCGACGTCACACGGCAGGCTTCCAATAGAAGCAGAGGGGCGGAGATGAGCGGGACGTAAATATCCCGCCCACCTCCTTCCTTCCGCATTGCCGGTGGAGGCAGGTAAGGAGATGTTCCTTGCTCCTGTGGCTTCACACACAGCGATGTGTGTGCCGCAGGAACGAGGAACAACATCGTATCTCCTGATGTAGCGACATTATGGAAATGACAGATGCTACACAGATCACCGTCTGTGATATGCTTTTTTTTTTTTTTTTTTTTTCACATATCACAGAGCCAAACATTCATCTAGGAATTCACTACTATACTCTCAACCGAAATCTGAGTCAAGTGATAAAATCCGCTTTGTGACCAACTATTGTGCGCAAATTCCATCCATACGTGATTGCCTGGAGAAGGCATGGCCTATACTCCAAGCTTACCTCACCCTTAATAAAATTGTCCCCGAGAAGATATCGATCACCATGCGTAGAAATAAAAACTTTCGGGATCATTTGATCCGTAGCCACTATGGGAGTAATAAGAGAGATCCTACATTTTTGGGAAATTTCAAACCCAATTTAAAATTGGGATGTTTCCCGTGTGGAGGGTGCGTTGCATGCCCCAATATATGCCGTGAGAGTAGCTTCACTGACGCTAAAAATCTTAAAACATATGAAATACGGAAATATATAACATGCAACTCTAGGGCAGTTATATATTACGCGACATGTCCTTGTCCCAAAATTTATATCGGACTCACGACACGTCAGCTGAAGGTACGCACTCGCGAGCATGTATTGGGGATTGAAGCTGCACGCAATATGACTGATATTGAAGGTCTAAAAACCCTTCCAAGACATTTTTTCAAATTTCATTCCTGTAATAGTGGTCTACTAAGGGTGAAAGGTATCGATCAAATCGACTTGGGGATAAGGGGTGGTGAGATCAGCAGGAGACTGGCCCAACTTGAGGCCAGATGGATATACACATTGGGTACTGTGTGTCCATCTGGCCTCAATGAAAATATCAGTTATGCGTCATTCTTATAGAATATCATGCTGTTTCTGTCATACAGGACCTGTAATGCCCTAGATATATACTTCTGTGCCGCATATGCATCTACTTTTATAAGTGTTAATTAATTTTTGTCTAATTAACCCCCTTATTTTATTATTTCTAGTTATCTGTGAATATTTTCTCATGAATGATGATATATCTATTGACGGAAGGAATGAAATGGAAAAGACTGAGGATTTGACATCTCATACTTTGTGTATCAGCTGATACAATGGATACGGCCGAATGATATTGTTCTGTGGATATATGGAAAATGCTAAACAGCAACCAGTACGGCCGTTTGAGTAATGGGGGACCTTGTCTATCCTCCTGTTTTATGAGATTTGGAGATATGAATAAATATGGTAGTCTATATACTATTTCACAAATTATATGTTTTGTCATAATACCCTCATTTGTCTCCTTTTTTGTCGACACTTATGTGCCACAAATTATAGATGCGCACATATATATATATATCCTATATTTACTTTTGCCTCATGAGATGATATTTTTCAGATCACCAGTGTATATGTATAACACAATTATTTAGTTTTTTTGCACATATATTTCATCTGATACCTGCACGCACGGCTGTCACTGGCGGCCGGCCCTGACCAGTCTGCTGTGTCTATACTGGCTTTTCACTCCCGGGCTATAATATCCTGGGACTGATGACTGGTGACGCGGTAGCTGGATCAGCGTCGGCAAGGCGTCATGACAACGCGCGCGTCATCTAAGGGGTTGATGATGATTGGAGACAGGCAGTATTTAAAGCCTGTGCTCCCGGGTGATTAGACACGCCCCCTGACGAAGGTTGAGAAGCCGAAACACGTGTCGGGAGTTCTTCTATACAGCGGTAATTACAATTTGTGTGTCCTGGCTACCACTATGGTTTGATGTTTGTGATATGCTGCAATAAGCGGTAGTTTAGTCAGCCTTGGCCGTAATGTGGTGATGTCGATTTGAGACATTATAATTTGGATACCTAACATATGACACATGGGTCTCTCTTGGCTACCAGTAAAATCTATAGTATGGCGTCCCCTGCTGTTTATCTGTTAAAACTATCTCTATGAGAGTTCTAGCATGCAGTGGTAAATACAATCCGTATACCTGGTGACCCCTGGGCTTGGTGATTATAGTATGCCACAATATATGGATTAGAGGTTGTATGATCAGAATGTCCAGCTGGATATCTAGCACATGATTCATAGGTCTCTCTGGGCTATACATTGATTACTAGCTAAATTCATGGTAAAATCCATGTATCTTTTGGCCACATACTGATCACTAGTAAAATCCATGGTATAGCAACCCCTGCTGTCTATCTGTCAAACTACCTCTATGAGAGTTTTGGCATGCAGTGGTAAAATTTTGGTGACCCCTGGGCTGGTGGTCATGGTATGCCATAATATATGGGTTTGTCTGATAGCCTGATATCCAGTACGGTATCGCTGATTAGAGGCTTGCATGATTTGAATATCTAGCTGGATATCTAGTATATGATATATAGGTCCTTTTTGGCTACACATTGACTACTAGTCAATTCATGGTATAGCGACCCCTGCTGTTCACTTGTTAAAACTCCTTTTATGAGAATTCTAGCATGCAAGCATGCCACAATATATGGGATTGTCTATTAGCCATGATATCTAGTGTGGTTTTGCTGACTAGAAGCCTGCATGATTTGAGTATCTAACTGGATATCTAGCATATGATATATAGGTCTTTCTTGGCTACATATTGACCACCAGTCAAATTTATGGTATAGCGACCCCTGCTGTCCATTTGTTAAAACTACATGTATGAGAATTCTAGTATACAAGCATGCCACAATATATGGGATTGTTTATTTGCCTTGATATCTAGTATGGTATCGCTGATTAGAGGTTTGTATGATCTCAATATCCAGCCTATGATGTAGAGGTCCCTTTTTCGCTATCGGCCATTGGGTAATTTTTGGAAAATAGTGACCCCTGCTGGCTATTTGTAAAGGTGATCTATATAGAAATTATCAGTATATATATGGACACATATGCTGGATATTTTTGATTAACATATCCTCTACAACATCAATATAGAGACCATGAGTATGACTAGAGGATATATATTATAACAGGATATGCTATTGGTGGTTACAACCACACAACTCCGCTGTATAAATTTGAGTTTTATATGATATATATGATGCATAATTTGTGTCCACTGAAATATTTGTGATAACACTTGCTAATAATAAAAAATCACTTTTTGTATAAATTTGATTTTTATCTTTATTGGGCTTTGATCGTCTGCTCTCCTTTTCTTTTCACTATATATTATACAATTTATGCCCTTTTTGATATAGTCCTGGTTTCTAATTGAATTATTATATATGCAATATCAGAATTTATGAAAATGTAAGAATGTATTCTACACTGCTGGTTTGTGTTCTTAATATTGTTCTCTCTACTGTGTTCAGCACAGAAATAGCACCAGCGATGGACTATAAAGCCATTGAACACACATGGCTAAACCAAGTGGAACAAGTGTTCGGTGGGCCAATAACTGGCACTATTAATGAAGAGGCACATGGCCTGGATGACATGTTTGCAGAAATACAACGGTTAATTATAAGACGCACGCGGTTATGGTGGAATCGGGCACTATTGGAACGATATATAGCTAAGAAGCTTATTCCTAGAGGCCTGCGTATAAGGGTTACTCCTTCCTTTGTGATTGATGAGGAATCCTTTATTGATAAATGGGAAGACACCTGCAATATATGTTCAAATACACTTATGCAGTTACTTATTGAACTTGATACTTCTTCTCTAACCAAGCTAGATAAAATATTGGATCGAAAGCAAAGTGAATTTAGATCTATATGCCCTGAAGAGAAGCTAAAGGTTTTTGACGACACGCTTATGAAAAAACTTGAGCAGGTGGTTCTAAAAGATACATTCCACTCAGGCCTCCAAATTGAATAGAGACCAAGGCGATTTTCAAAAGAAATTGGTTTATGCATGGAGGAGACCCAATGATGGTATTCCGGGACCTAGTAGGACATCGTCACAATCCTCCTTGGCAACTACAAGTGACATCTCCGACAATTCTATGTCTGGAGTCATCACACGGTCTGGGGCGAGATTGGATGGAGGAAATCGATCAAACCGCAAATTCTTTAATTATAAAAATGGATCTGGATATCGTAAAGCAGATAATAAGGTAATCAATCTAAGTTCGCACCAACTATCCAGTACTGATTTGCAATTGTTGGAAAAGGGTTTGTCCTTTTCCCCTGCTGCAAATATTGATTTGTTTTCTGTCATCAAAGACCTGCATATATTTGCAAGGTCAATTATTTTTAAAAAACATTTCTTCGATGACACATTACATTCTTTATTTCCTACAGCAGAGGAACAAACTGCGATAAATATACTTCAGGAACTGGCCGAAGAACATGATACTGAGATTAGCGGTAAGATTCCTTCTGTTACGGTTGCTGCGAGCACTGGAGACTATGTCCAGATTTCTTGCTACTGCACATGTGCGAGCGCTGGAGACTAAGTCCAGATTTCTTGCTACTGCACATGTGCGAGCGCCGGAGACTAAGTCCAATCTTGGAGCCATTGCACATGTGCGGGTGACATCATCGCTGACAAGAGGTCACATGTCTCTGACACCTTCTATGCCGATTGGTCGCTGGTCATGTGCTTGTGACGTCTTGCTCGGTGATAGGCCAGCATGACGTCACTCCTGTCGTTCTGGCAGCGGATTGGCTCTGGTGTCCTCCATCTTGGATGAGGCACAGAGTCTATATAAGACCCTGACACACGCCGCATGGTGCTCAGTCCTCTTGGTTCATGCATATGAGTAGACGCTCTGTGCGCGTTCCTCTAGGCATTCCTCTGTCTATGCTAGGTGAGCGCTACTGGCAGGGTAGCGTTCTTATACCTTACAGCTTCGGCTGCTGTCCGTATCCTTACCTCTTAGGGGAGCGGACATAGGCAGGTGCCTGAGGCACATGGTCTGGCTGGGCCTTGTGATTCTACTCGTAGGTGGACGTTGCCGCTAGGGTAACGTTCCTTATACTGCGTCTGGCAGTTGTTCGTATCCTCGCACACTAGGGGAGCGAACAGAGGTAGGAGCTTTGTGCGGCTTACGCTGCTGTTCGTCTCTTTTGCACCACTAGAAGAGCGGACCTAGGCAGGTGCCATATCTAGTGGTTCGTGTCCTCGCACACTAGTGGAGCGAACGCAGGTAGGAGCTTTGTGCGGCTTACGCTGCTGTTCGTCTCTTTTGCACCACTAGAAGAGCGGACCTAGGTAGGTGCCATTTCGCACACATTGCCTTTGTCTCTGTGATTATTAACAGAGATCATTCCACACACCCTCCAAGTAAGGGAGGAATTGCTTTACTTACTTATTATATCCTTCTGTGAGTTAACAGAGGTATTGCACTCTGCCATAGTCTGCAGCAAAGTCTTTGCACGGTGGACCCTGACTGTCTGATACTCCTTTCGGTTATTATCAGACAGCCCCCCGTAACACCTTCCTCCATCAAACCTCGTTCCAAAAAATTCCTTCCGTTGGCAACTTGTGCCAATGTGGAACTTTTTGTTAAAGTAGTTACCAAAGAATTGGAGAAAATTTCTCCTATAATACGGAAGGATAATCTATCAAGAGCTGAACGTCTGAGACTACGGGAACTCAAGGAGCTCCCAGGGGTGGTGCTGAAGCCAGCGGACAAGGGCGGCAACATCGTCATCTGGCCCACCAAAATGTACGAGAGAGAGGCATTTAAACAATTGAAAAATGAAACATGCTATAAAAAAATGACTTTCAATCCCCTCTCTTCATTTACATTACAACTTAAAAAAATCATTGGTGAGGCAGCAGATGGCGGTGTTGTCGACAGGGGGCTGGCTTCGGCGCTACTGGTGGCTGAACCAACAATTGCCACTTTTTATCTATTGCCTAAAGTACATAAAAATGCCTCTATACCCCCAGGAAGACCTATTATATCGGGGTGTGGCAATTTCCTTGAAAAAGTTAACCGTTGGATTGATTCCATTCTTCAGCCGATGGTTGAAAGTTTACCATCATACATCAAGGATACCGGCGACTTCCTTAAGAAGATTGACGGTTTATTTGTTGGCAAAGATACGATACTGGTGACTGGAGACGTTGAGTCACTATACACCAGTATCATCCATAAAGATGGCATTGAAGTTACCAAATTTTATTTGGATATGGCTGATATGCCCTCGGAATTTCGTGAGTTGGTGTTGCGTCTCCTCGAATTCTCCCTTACACATAATTTTTTTATTTTTATGGGTTCCTTTTACCTACAGCCCCAGGGCACTGCAATGGGGGCGGCCTTTGCCCCCTCATATGCTAATTTATTCCTGGGGCTGTGGGAGAGGGACCTCCTCCTGTCAGATCGGCAGCCGTTGATGGACCGCGTCCTATTTTGGGCGCGGTACATCGACGATATCTTCATGATCTGGCAGGGGTCGGTTGAGGAACTTAATTTATTTATGCAGGGAATAGATTCGGGGGGACGCAACATCAAGATCACGTTCCAGTGGTCCTTTGAACAGATTGAGTTCCTGGACGTATTGATAAGGAAGGATGATGACGGTTTCCTACAGTCAGATTTATATCGTAAACCGACTTCAACAAATATGCTCCTCCATGCATCCTCTGCCCATCCCCAATTTATGATCAGATCAGTACCGGTCGGGCAGTTTCTCCAGCTTAGGAGGATCTGCTCGACCGATGTGGATTTCGAACAACAGGCTCAAAATCTTATGGCAAGATTTAAAGAGCGTGGGTATAGTGGGAGAGTAATAAAAAAAGCATATCACAGAGCCAAACATTCATCTAGGAATTCACTACTATACTCTCAACCGAAATCTTAGTCAAGTGATAAAATCCGCTTTGTGACCAACTATTGTGCGCAAATTCCATCCATACGTGATTGCCTGGAGAAGGCATGGCCTATACTCCAAGCTGACCCCACCCTTAATAAAATTGTCCCCGAGAAGATATCGATCACCATGCGTAGAAATAAAAACCTTCGGGATCATTTGATCCGTAGCCACTATGGGAGTAATAAGAGAGATCCTACATTTTTGGGAAATTTCAAACCCAATTTAAAATTGGGATGTTTCCCGTGTGGAGGGTGCGTTGCATGCCCCAATATATGCCGTGAGAGTACCTTCACTGACGCTAAAAATCTTAAAACATATGAAATACGGAAATATATAACATGCAACTCTAGTGCAGTTATATATTACGCGACATGTCCTTGTCCCAAAATTTATATCGGACTCACGACACGTCAGCTGAAGGTACGCACTCGCGAGCATGTATTGGGGATTGAAGCTGCACGCAATATGACTGATATTGAAGGTCTAAAAACCCTTCCAAGACATTTTTTCAAATTTCATTCCTGTAATAGTGGTCTACTAAGGGTGAAAGGTATCGATCAAATCGACTTGGGGATAAGGGGTGGTGAGATCAGCAGGAGACTGGCCCAACTTGAGGCCAGATGGATATACACATTGGGTACTGTGTGTCCATCTGGCCTCAATGAAAATATCAGTTTTGCGTCATTCTTATAGAATATCATGCTGTTTCTGTCATACAGGACCTGTAATGCCCTAGATATATACTTCTGTGCCGCATATGCATCTACTTTTATAAGTGTTAATTAATTTTTGTCTAATTAACCCCCTTATTTTATTATTTCTAGTTATCTGTGAATATTTTCTCATGAATGATGATATATCTATTGACGGAAGGAATGAAATGAAAAAGACTGAGGATTTGACATCTCATACTTTGTGTATCAGCTGATACAATGGATACGGCCGAACGATATTGTTCTGTGGATATATGGAAAATGCTAAACAGCAACCAGTACGGCCGTTTGAGTAATGGGGGACCTTGTCTATCCTCCTGTTTTATGAGATTTGGAGATATGTATAAATATGGTAGTCTATATACTATTTCACAAATTATATGTTTTGTCATAATACCCTCATTTGTCTCCTTTTTTGTCGACACTTATGTGCCACAAATTATAGATGCGCACATATATATATATCCTATATTTACTTTTGCCTCATGAGATGATATTTTTCAGATCACCAGTGTATATGTATAACACAATTATTTAGTTTTTTTGCACATATATTTCATCTGATACCTGCACGCACGGCTGTCACTGGCGGCCGGCCCTGACCAGTCTGCTGTGTCTATACTGGCTTTTCACTCCCGGGCTATAATATCCTGGGACTGATGACTGGTGACGCGGTAGCTGGATCAGCGTCGGCAAGGCGTCATGACAACGCGCGCGTCATCTAAGGGGTTGATGATGATTGGAGACAGGCAGTATTTAAAGCCTGTGCTCCCGGGTGATTAGACACGCCCCCTGACGAAGGTTGAGAAGCCGAAACACGTGTCGGGAGTTCTTCTATACAGCGGTAATTACAATTTGTGTGTCCTGGCTACCACTATGGTTTGATGTTTGTGATATGCTGCAATAAGCGGTAGTTTAGTCAGCCTTGGCCGTAATGCGGTGATGTCGATTTGAGACATTATAATTTGGATACCTAACATATGACACATGGGTCTCTCTTGGCTACCAGTAAAATCTATAGTATGGCGTCCACTGCTGTTTATCTGTTAAAACTATCTCTATGAGAGTTCTAGCATGCAGTGGTAAATACAATCCGTATACCTGGTGACCCCTGGGCTTGGTGATTATAGTATGCCACAATATATGGATTAGAGGTTGTATGATCAGAATGTCCAGCTGGATATCTAGCACATGATTCATAGGTCTCTCTGGGCTATACATTGATTACTAGCTAAATTCATGGTAAAATCCATGTATCTTTTGGCCACATACTGATCACTAGTAAAATCCATGGTATAGCAACCCCTGCTGTCTATCTGTCAAACTACCTCTATGAGAGTTTTGGCATGCAGTGGTAAAATTTTGGTGACCCCTGGGCTGGTGGTCATGGTATGCCATAATATATGGGTTTGTCTGATAGCCTGATATCCAGTACGGTATCGCTGATTAGAGGCTTGCATGATTTGAATATCTAGCTGGATATCTAGTATATGATATATAGGTCCTTTTTGGCTACACATTGACTACTAGTCAATTCATGGTATAGCGACCCCTGCTGTTCACTTGTTAAAACTCCTTTTATGAGAATTCTAGCATGCAAGCATGCCACAATATATGGGATTGTCTATTAGCCATGATATCTAGTGTGGTTTTGCTGACTAGAAGCCTGCATGATTTGAGTATCTAACTGGATATCTAGCATATGATATATAGGTCTTTCTTGGCTACATATTGACCACCAGTCAAATTTATGGTATAGCGACCCCTGCTGTCCATTTGTTAAAAGTACATGTATGAGATTCTAGTATACAAGCATGCCACAATATATGGGATTGTTTATTTGCCTTGATATCTAGTATGGTATCGCTGATTAGAGGTTTGTATGATCTCAATATCCAGCCTATGATGTAGAGGTCCCTTTTTCGCTATCGGCCATTGGGTAATTTTTGGAAAATAGTGACCCCTGCTGGCTATTTGTAAAGGTGATCTATATAGAAATTATCAATATATATATGGACACATATGCTGGATATTTTTGATTAACATATCCTCTACAACATCAATATAGAGACCATGAGTATGACTAGAGGATATATATTATAACAGGATATGCTATTGGTGGTTACAACCACACAACTCCGCTGTATAAATTTGAGTTTTATATGATATATATGATGCATAATTTGTGTCCACTGAAATATTTGTGATAACACTTGCTAATAATAAAAAATCACTTTTTGTATAAATTTGATTTTTATCTTCATTGGGCTTTGATCGTCTGCTCTTCTTTTCTTTTCACAAGAAAATGGCCATGAAGTCTCATCTGTGCACAAGACACCTCCGCGGCCATTTTCTTTATGTCCATCTCATCAACTGCAGGTGATTCAATGGAGCCTGCAGTAAGATAAATGGCACCATCCACCTAGATACCCCGTTCTTTGACCCCCTTGAGACACTCCACTGCAGTGACACCCACACAGCCCGTTGGCAGATCAATGGCACCCACCGCCGCAACACCAGCTATATCGCCGACCCTCTTAAACCTCAAAACCTTCCCCTCTGATCCCGCTCACTGACTCTGAATCCTAGACCTTCATGAGCAGCTCCACAACCGCCACTTCCCCCTGGTGAGCATTAGGAATAAGACGCACTAGGATTATAAGATGGACCCCCATTTTAACATTAATAATTTTTTTTTCTGCTTCCCTCCTGTAAATTTAGGGTGCATCTTATAATCCAGTGTGTCTTATAACATAAAAAAACACAAAAAATTTGGTATATAAGGATGTATAGTACAAATTTATTTTAATTGAGTAAAATTATTATAAAATTACAATTTTGGGGGGCGAGAAATGTGACAGAATTGACTTTGGTTTTACAAAATGAATACAATAACTTGCTAACCAATCCAACCATAGCTCTATACAGTGTATTTGGAGCCCTTAATTGGACACACAGAGCTCTAAACTCTATGGAAATGTACTGGAATATTAAAGAAGGAGACAAAAGTGTATTTAAATCAGAAAAATAAGAAATGTTCAGTGTTGGATTTTTGCTTTAGGTGCCTGAAAGAAAACCAAACAATAAGAAGTTTGCGCACACAAAAAACATATGTCAATGTATCAATTCGTCAAAGAAAGTAAACAGAATTTTCTGAGTAAAACATTACAAAAAGCAAATAAGACACAGTGTTCTGTTTTAGGCATAATCAAATATTCTGATGGATTCCTTGTTTTATTGGTCATCACGTCATTGTTGTACGGTGGAATAATGTTAATCCTGGTAAATATTTAAGATGTGGAGTCGTATGGTCTTATTGGAATAATCTCATCCATCCCATGATACAATAGATTCTTTACCTTTCCTAATAGTATTTATGTGATCCCTTAGGACAGACAGAAGGACGAGCAGAAGAGAATCCGAGAAGACGCCCATCATCCACAATGAAGAACCTGGTGGCTTTACTTTGCATGGTCTCTGCTCTTGTCGGCTCAGGTAAGACTGGACACTTCACAGTAGGGCACCAAGGAGTGTTAACTACATTATTGTACTATTTCTTAACAATTGTTCCTAGTATTTATTAACATGAAAAGTAAATTGTAATAAGTATTACACCGCTCTTGTAAATTTGGTGCACATTAGGCTAAATGGTAAAATAAATCTTTTATAAAGGTAAACCAAAATGCTACATAGACTAAACTCCTACACATCCAGAGTCAAGTTCATAGATATATAGATATATATATAAATATATATATATATATATATATATATATATATATATATATATATATATATATATATATATATATATATATATATATACACACACACACATACACATATACATATATATAAAGCTGGGTGGAGGATACCGGGCACCGCTGATCCCCTTTGAGGCTGACAAAGCTGCGCTTCCGTGCAGGTGGAGACCTGGGTGCGTGTCCCAAAGCAAAGACGATACAAGATCCACAAGGTAGAGATGAACAGGTCGCACTCCAATGGTCAAATAAAGAATTTCTTTTATTCCACGATCACATCAGGGTACAGGTAGTGAGGGAGGATGAGGGGGTGCCACGTCGGACGACGGCAGCCGTTTCGCAAGTAACCTTGCTTCTACGGGTCCAGTGCCGTCGTCCGACGTGGCACCCCCTCATCCTCCCTCACTACCTGTACCCTGATGTGATCGTGGAATAAAAGAAATTCTTTATTTGACCATTGGAGTGCGACCTGTTCATCTCTACCTTGTGGATCATATACATATATATATACATATATATATATACATATACATATATACACATACATATATACATACATGCATATATGCATACATACATATATACATACATATACATTAGTGATGAGCGAGCATGCTTGTCACTACTCGGTACTCGCACGAGTATCGCTGTACTCGGGCTGCTCGGCGGGGACCGAGTAATCTCGCGATACTCGTGCTGTACTCGTGGTCTTCATTTCTGCATGTTGGCGCTCTTTTGAGAGCCAGCCCTCATGCAGGGATTGGCTGGCAGACCACTGCAATGCCACAGCCCTGTTAGTTGTGGAATTGCAGTGATTGGCCGGCCTGCACAGCGTGACCGAGCCTTTATATCGGCCGGCGCGCTGTGCTCTGCTCACAGCCATCCAGACAGTCAGTGCAGGGAGAGTGTCGCTGATTCAGGGAAAGCTTTGCGGCCCTTTATAGTTAGTTCCGGAGCAGGGCTGCAAACAGTGTGACCAGAAGTCCTTCTCAGGACTATTCTAGTTGTATACAGGCAGGCAGGGTATAGCCAGGTCGGAGTACAGTAGCAGAGTCCTTCTCAGGACTATTGTTGCTATATACAGGCAGGGTATAGCCAGGTCGGAATACAGGCTAGTGACCAGAAGAGTCCTTGTCAGGACTATTGTAGCAGTATACAGGCAGGCAGGCAGGGTATATAGCCATTCCTAGTGGTGACCGTATACCAGCCTTCATCATATCTGGGGCTGGTGTACACAGTGTAAAACAGTCCAGATAGTGTCAGACTTCTCAGTAATTGTCGCTCCTAAAAACCAGTTAGGTTCTTATTGCGTCCGTGCTTGCATTTAAAAACAGCACGTGTGTGCCTGTCGGTGGCAGCGTACAGGTGCGCGTTTTGCACAAACTATTATATAACGCACAAGTCTAGTGTATAATACACGTCAGTCAGCAGTGGCTGATAGTGTCAGACTTCTCAGTAATTGTCGCTCCTAAAAACCAGTTAGGTTCTTATTGCGTCCGTGCTTGCATTTAAAAACAGCACGTGTGTGGCAGTCGGTGGCAGCGTACAGGTGCGCGTTTTGCACAAACTATTATATAACGCACAAGTCTAGTGTATAATACACGTCAGTCAGCAGTGGCTGATAGTGTCAGACTTCTCAGTAATTGTCGCTCCTAAAAACCAGTTAGGTTCTTATTGCGTCCGTGCTTGCATTTAAAAACAGCACGTGTGTGGCAGTCGGTGGCAGCGTACAGGTGCGCGTTTTGCACAAACTATTATATAACGCACAAGTCTAGTGTATAATACACGTCAGTCAGCAGTGTCTGATAGTGTCAGACTTCTCAGTAATTGTCGCTCCTAAAAACCAGTTAGGTTCTTATTGCGTCCGTGCTTGCATTTAAAAACCGCACGTGTGTGCCTGTCGGTGGCAGGGTACAGGTGCGCGTTTTGCACAAACTATTATATAACGCACAAGTCTAGTGTATAATACACGTCAGTCAGCAGTGTCTGATAGTGTCAGACTTCTCAGTAATTGTCGCTCCTAAAAACCAGTTAGGTTCTTATTGCGTCCGTGCTTGCATTTAAAAACAGCACGTGTGTGGCAGTCGGTGGCAGCGTACAGGTGCGCGTTTTGCACAAACTATTATATAACGCACAAGTCTAGTGTATAATACACGTCAGTCAGCAGTGTCTGATAGTGTCAGACTTCTCAGTAATTGTCGCTCCTAAAAACCAGTTAGGTTCTTATTGCGTCCGTGCTTGCATTTAAAAACAGCACGTGTGTGGCAGTCAGTGGCAGGGTACAGGTGCGCGTTTTGCACAAACTATTATATAACGCACAAGTCTAGTGTATAATACACGTCAGTCAGCAGTGTCTGATAGTGTCAGACTTCTCAGTAATTGTCGCTCCTAAAAACCAGTTAGGTTCTTATTGCGTCCGTGCTTGCATTTAAAAACAGCACGTGTGTGTCAGTCGGTGGCAGCGTACAGGTGCGCGTTTTGCACAAACTATTATATAACGCACAAGTCTAGTGTATAATACACGTCAGTCAGCAGTGTCTGATAGTGTCAGACTTCTCAGTAATTGTCGCTCCTAAAAACCAGTTAGGTTCTTATTGCGTCCGTGCTTGCATTTAAAAACAGCACGTGTGTGGCAGTCGGTGGCAGCGTCAGGCTCCATATTGTCCCTGGATAGAGACGTGCATGATGGCCTGTAAACATGAAGTGCCCATTGTAAGGAAGTGGGTCTATTGTAGTATAGCCCTTAGGCAGGGCAGCCAAAAATTGGGAGGCTCCATATTGTCCCTGGATAGAGACGTGCATGATGGCCTGTAAACATGAAGTGCCCATTGTAAGGAAGTGGGTCTATTGTAGTATAGCCCTTAGGCAGGGCAGCCAAAAATTGGGAGGCTCCACATTGTCCCTGGATAGAGACGTGCATGATGGCCTGTAAACATGAAGTGCCCATTGTCAGGTAGTGGGTCTATTGTAGTATAGCCCTTAGGCAGGGCAGCCAAAAATTGGGAGGCTCCACATTGTCCCTGGATAGAGATGTGCATGAGGGCCTCAAAACATTGTTCCCATTGCAAAGGAGCGGGTCTCCTGTCGTTGTAATGCCCATTCAGAAAGAATGGGCGAAAAAATTTACCACTGGGGGTATACCTGAAACAACGGCTTAACTATTGTAACGGTCACCATGATGGCGCATGAGGAGAAGGAGGAGCAGTCCAGTGATTAGCCAAAGTCCAGAAGTGTGTTACCATGGGTGAGTGGAGGTACATGGCAAATTCCCGTTACAAACTTTAAATTCCGCTGTAATTTGCTGTTGGTGTGTGTGGTGAAGTCTGGCCAAATCCAACCCTTGTTCATCTTGATCAGAGTCAGCCTGTCAGCATTTACAGTTGACAGGCGGGTGCGTTTATCTGTAATGATTCCACCTGCGGCACTAAAAACACGCTCTGACAAAACGCTAGCGGCAGGGCAGGCCAGGACTTCCAAGGCGTAGAGAGCCAATTCATGCCACGTGTCCAGCTTGGATACACATTAATTGTAAGGCACAGAGGAATGTCGGAGTACAGTTGTTTGATCTGCAAGGTACTCCTTGAGCATCTGGGCAAACTTAGGATTTCTTGTGGCACTACCCCTCACCTCAGGGGCTGTGGTATGTGAGGGGCTGAGAAAACTGTCCCACATCTTAAAGACTGTTCCCCTACCTCTGGCGGATTGGACTTGTGCCCCTCTCGGCTGTACGCCTTGGTTGTCCACTGATTCCTGACCTATGCCGCTAGCGTTTTGTGAGGGGAATGCTTTGCCTACTTCCGTGACTATGGCCTTCTGGAACTGCTGCATTTTGCCTGACCTCTCCGCCTCGGGAATAAGAGACATAAAGTTGTCCTTTTAGCGTGGGTCTAACAGTGTTACCAACCAGTAATGATTGTCGGCCAAGATGTTCTTAACGCGAGGGTCACGAGACAGGCAGCTTACCATAAAGTCAGCCATGTGTGCCAGACTCTTAACAGCCATCACTTCAGTATCCTGACCAACACGATGACTGAACATGCTGTCCTCCTCCTCCTCCTCCTCCTCATCATCTACCCTGTCCTCTGGCCAGCCACGCTGAACCGAGGATATGACTGCATGTCATATCCTCAATTTGGCCAGAGAGTTGCTCCATGTCTTCATCCTCCTCCTCGTCATAGTCCTCCACTGCACGTTGTGATGAGACGAGGCTGGGCTGTGTGTTATCATCACCCACACCCACTACTGTTTCTTGCTCAAACTCATCGCGCTCCGCCTGCAATGCATCATGGTTGTTTTTTGAGCAGAGACCATTTTAGAAGGCAGAGAAGCGGTATGGTGACGCTAATAATGTCGTCATCGCCGCTCACCATCTTGGTGGAGTCCTCAAAGTTTTGGCGGATGGTGCATAGGTCGGACATCCCTCTCCACTCCTCAGGTGTTATGTGTGGAGTTTGACCCATTTCCCGACGGCTTAGGTGATGCAGGTACTCAACAACTGCCCTCTTCTGCTCACATATCCTGACCAACATGTGCAGAGTTGAATTCCAAAGCGTGGGGACATCACACACCAGTCTGTGTGCCGGAAGATGCAAACGGCGTCTTAAGCCGGCAAGGCCGGCTGAAGCAGTAGGTGACTTTCGAAAATGTGCAGACAGGCGGCGAACTTTTATCAGCAGATCAGACAGCTCTGAGTATGACTTTAGAAACCGCTGAACCACGAGGTTGAGCACATGGGCCACGCATGGAACATGTGTCAGCTGGCCTCGCCTCAAAGCCGCCACCAGGTTCCGGCCATTGTCACACACGACCTTTCCTGGCTTTAGGTTCAGAGTTGTGAGCCAGTGATCTGCCTGCTGTTTCAGAGCTGTCCACACCTCTTCTGCATTGTGGGGTTTGTCACCTATGCAGATTAGCTTCAGCACTGCCTGTTGCCGCTTCGCCGAGGCAGTGCTGTAGTGCTTCTGTGTCGCCCTGGACAAGCCAGGGGCCACAGAGCACAACACTTAAACACCCCACACTCCCTGCAGGCATATCATAGTCAAAACACAAAATCCTAGTTGCCTTCCCCAGGGGCTGTTGTCCACACCAGGGTGTGGAGCCAGGCGGTTGGTCTCCACCCACCGAGGAGGAGGGAAAACACAGGCAGTGAGAGTTAAGCTAAGGAAGTGGAAGGAGGAAAGTAGTAGAGAGGAGAAAAGTGACAGCAAAGAGCCTGAAGTTGGTCCGGGTGTGTGGACCGGACAGGACAGCAAGGTTGGCAGGATGTGGTGACCGTCTGCAGTTGAGGCCGATTGGAGTCTGCCGTAAGGACCGTGGACGGGTGGTGACCCGGCCGTACCGGACCGGTATACGAAGAGAAGCCAGCACCATTGGCAGAGGACTTTCGGATCCCGGCAAGGCTTGGTGTCGCCGTGAATTTGCCAAATCCGTTAGTGAAGGGAACCTCAGGGTTTCCAAACAGCCAAGTCCAGATAGAAGGCAACCGTACAACCGTGAAGGGGAGACACCGCCACCGCCAAGGGCAACCGTCTCCCAGGGCCAGCGCCTGTGGGCAAAAGGGGCTCCTCCGGCCCATATCCAGGTCGGGGAGCGGGTTACCGTTGGGAAACCATCACTACCAACACTTAACTTAGGTGCAGGGAGAGACAGTCATCACTAACCTGCAGGGAGGAACAACCGCAGCCGTCCGAGTGACCCGTCCATCCAGCCACTTGTTTTACCGTGAACTGTGTCATCATCATTGGGCTGAGTGAGTACCTCCATGCCGTGCGGCACAGCGCTGCCCCTGCGACCCTGCACCTCATCAGGCCCCGCAACCCGCCTGTCATCCATCTCTACCCCATCACCAGGCCCCGGGACAACCAACCCCCCTACCCACGGAGGGGAGAAATAACAACAAAGCTGCTCCCTGTCACAGGCTCCCGGGATCCCCGTCCAGAGCAGCGGTGGTGTCCACACAATCACCACAACCGTGGGTGGCGTCACGGACAATATCCCCAAAACCCAAACCACCCCTTTTCACTCACGGGCGAGTAGCGCCGCTCGAGTCCCCGGGATCCGGCCATCGCTCGAGCCAACGAGCGATAGCAGCAGCCGTAGAGCAGCGTCAGCCGGACCCGAGCAGTGGGAGAGCGCACCGTCCCCTCCTCCGCCCGCGACACTTCCAGCTTGGGACTGGTGTGGAGGGTAAAGTGGATGAAGATGCGCAGGAGGAGGAGGAGGCTGAGGAGCATGACATTCCGGAGCTGTAGAGTGTGTGTGAAACCCTGACTGAGGTAGGGCCTGCAAAACTTGGTGTGTGAAGGACGTGTTCCGTCCCTCGCTCAGACTGGGTCCCAGCTTGCACAATATTAACCCAGTGTGACGTCAACGAGATGTAGCGGCCTTGCCCACATGCACTTGTCCACGTGTCTGTGGTTAGGTGGACTTTGGCTGAAACAGCGTTGTTCAGGGCACGTGTGATGTTTTGTGACACGTGGTGGTTATGCAATGCGGGGACGGCACACCGGGAGAAATAGTGGCGGCTGTGGACCGAGTAACGTGGGACAGCTGCCACCATCATGTCGCGGAATGCTTCTGTCTCAACCAGCCTAAAAGGCAACATTTCCAGCGCAAGCAGTCGCGAAATGTTAGCATTTAGAACTGTGGCATGTGGGGTGTTGGCAGTGTATTTGCGCCTGCGTTCAAAGGTTTGCTGAATGGATAACTGAACGCTGCGCTGGGACAAGGACGTGCTTGATGATGGTGTTCTTTCTGCGTAGGCAACTGCAGGTGCAGGAGTGGAGGAGGCTTGTTCTCAGGCAGCATGGACAGGGGATTGGCTCGCATGCACAACCAGCGAAGACGTAGCAGTGACATCAGCAAGCACTGCTCCTCGACTCTGTTGTACTTCCCACAAAGTCGGGTGCTTGGCTGACATGTGCCTGATCATGCAAGTGGTGGTCAGGCTGCTAGTTTTGGTACCCCTGCTGATGCTGGCATGGCAGGTGTTGCAAATGGCCTTTTTAGAATCATCTGGAGCCAACTTAAAAAACTGCCAGTGTCAGAGTTCCGGGTTTTCCAGTTTTCTTTTGAAAGAGCTTGCCCTTTGTTAACATGGAGTTTTCTGTTCTGTTGCCCTACTTCCTGTCCATCTGTTTAAAAGCCGCCCCTAAAGCTTAGTCCAGTGCCTGAGTATACTGCTTCCTGTGTGCTCCTGCCCTGCTGCTTTTGGTTCCTGATTGTTATTCGGATCCTCTTGGAAAACAACCGACACCGACTCTGGACTTCATCTGGTATCATCTAGCTGTGCCCGGACTCCGTTTGCCGTCTTTGGTCGGCACTTCTGCCCGGTTCCTTCCGTTTAATACCACTCTGGACTCACATCACGTACGGACATTTTTGGACTTACCTATTGCCCTTTTGTGTCCCGGCTGCTGCGCATTTAGGGCTTCTGGGGTGATTGCCAGACAGTCCCTGTATAGGGGTTCGCTCTTGGTGGTCTCCCTGGGGGAGTCCGGTGCGCGGTCCCGGGAATTCCCTTTCGCTCCGTCCCTGGAAGGTATTTCCTGTATTTATGTTCTACTGTGTTTTTGTTCCGTTTATGTACATATTTGCTGGTTGCATATTATAAACGTCTTGCACCAAAAACTCGTCTCTGGTTGTCATTGCCCTAACGCAATCGAAATCCTCAATACATACAATAGTATTACAGCCAGACTCGGGAAGACCTAACATTTGTACAGGCACCTTGTGTCGTGTTGTTCCGGGGAACAGTTGCCTGACGTCTGCCTGGGGCCACCACTCTGCTTCTTACTGCCTGTTGGGATGCTACGCCTCCCTCCCCCTGTGCACTGCTGTCCTCGCTCTGCATATCCTCCTGCCAGGTTGGGTCAGTTACTGGATCATCCACCACGTCGTCTTCCTCTTCCGCACCCTGCTCCTCCTCCTGACTTCCTGACAATTGTGTCTCATCATCGTCCACCCCTTGTTGAGACACGTTACCAACTTCGTGAGAACGTGGCTGCTCAAATATTTGGGCATCTGTACATACAATCTCGTCATGGCCCACTTCAACAGGAGCTGGCGAGAGGCCAGAATTTGTGAATGGAAACGTGAACGAACAGCTCTTCCGAGTGTACAAGTGTGGGATCAGTAATGTCCGTGGACGTGTACTCGGCCTGGTGGTAGGAAGGAGGATCAGGTTCTGAAATGTGCGGTGCAGTATCACGGCTACTGACACTTGACCGTGTGGAAGACAGAGTGTTTGTGGTGGTGCCAATCTGACTAGAAGCATTATCCGCTATCCAACTAACAACCTGTTGACACTGGTCTTGGTTCAAGAGCGGTGTACTGCTGCGGTCCCCAAGAATTTGGGACAGGACGTGCGAGCGACTAGATGTGGCCCTTTGTTGTGGCGAAATTAGAGCTTGCACACAACCTCGGTCTCTGCCTGCACCACCATCACGTCCACTTCCTTGTTCGTTGACAACGCCCTTGCGCATTTTGCAATGCTGTGCTGATGTGTATTATTCACTAGACTTGTGCGTTATATCCAAGTTTTTGCAAAACTCACACAAATGCAGCGGAAAGCTGCCACCAACAGGCACACACGTGCGGTTTTTAAATGCAAGCACGGAGGCTATAAGAACCTAACAGGTCTCTATCCAGGGACAACGTGGAGCCTCCCAATTTTTGGCTGCCCTGCCTAAGGGCTATACTACAATAGACCCACTTCCTTCCAATGGG